>NC_083401.1:1466235-1611235 GCF_020745735.1 Hemiscyllium ocellatum | reverse complement strand
GCGTGCGCGGGTGAGCTGACTGCGGTGCGGTTGAGCTGACTGGTGCGCGGGTGAGCTGGCTGCGGTGCGGGTGAGCTGCCGTCGGTATGTGTGTGCTGGCTGCGGTGCAGGTGAGCTGCCGTCAGTATGTGTGTGCTGGCTGCGGTGCGGGTGAGCTGCCGCCGGTATGTGTGTGCTGGCTGCGGTGCGGGTGAGCTGCCGCCGGTATGTGTGTGCTGGCTGCGGTGCGGGTGAGCTGCCGCCGGTATGTGTGTGCTGGCTGCGGTGCGGGTGAGCTGCCGCCGGTATGTGTGTGCTGGCTGCGGTGCGGGTGAGCTGCCGTCGGTATGTGTGTGCTGACTGCGGTGCGGGTGAGCTGCCGTCGGTATGTGTGTGCTGACTGTGGTGCGGGTGAGCTGCTGTCGGTGCGGGTGAGCTGCCGTCGGTATGTGTGCGCTGGCTGCGGTGCGGGTGAGCTGCCGTCGGTATGTGTGTGCTGGCTGCGGTGCGGGTGAGCTGCCGTCGGTGCGGGTGAGCTGGCTGCGGTGCGGGTGAGCTGCCGTCGGGGTGTGTGTGTGCTGACTGTGGTTCTCTTTCCCAGGTCGATGCTGCTCTGGGAGCTGAGGAAATGGTGGAAACTCTAACAGAAAGGAATCTGGATCTGGAGGAGAAAGTGCGTGAGCTGCGCGAGACCGTCACTGACCTGGTGAGAGTGGGTTCGATCCCAACATCTTCATGGTCTGGCTCACCAGGAGGGGGTGGGTGATCTGGGGGGAGGGGACTGGGGAGCAGGGATGGGTGGAGGTGGGGTGTGTGGGGTCAGAGGGGAGGGGGCTGGGGGATGCTGGGGTGAGATCCCTCTGACCAAGGTGTATTTAATCCGTTTGTCTGTGTCACTGGGTTTCTCTGTTTTCTAGGAAGCCATTAATGAAATGAACGATGAGTTGCAGGAGAATTCCCGGGAAACGGAGCTGGAATTACGGGAACAGCTGGATTTGGGAGCAGCTCGAATTCGGGAATCAGAGAAACGAGTAGAAGCTGCTCAGGAGACAGTGGCGGATTATCAACAAACCATCAAAAAGTACCGGGAACTCACCTCCCATCTGCAGGTACACAGCCTCAGGGCATCAGCATCAGTGGGGGGAGGGGACTGGGGATTGTGTGCAGTAAACAACCACACCCCTTACCCCACCCGTGAGTGCGGGAAGGAGGGAACATTGAGGTTGTAGATTAGATTAGATTCCCTACAGTGTGGAAACAGGCCCTTCGGCCCAACAAGTCCACACCGACCCGCCGAAGCGCAACCCACCCATACCCCTACATATACCCCTTACCTAACACTACGGGCAATTTAGCATGGCCAATTCACCTGACCCGCACATCTTTGGACTGTGGGAGGAAACCGGAGCACCCGGAGGAAATCCACGCAGACACGGGGAGAATGTGCAAACTCCACACAGTCAGTCGCCTGAGGCGGGAATTGAACCCAGGTCCCTGGCGCTGTGAGGCAGCAGTGCTAACCACTGTGCCACCGTGCCGCCCTTAGTTTGGGGACAGTGTGCAGTCGGGAGCAGGAGTCCTGCAGGCTGCCCGGTGCCAGGGTTAACGCCATCTCTTCAGGGCTGGAGATGACTGACCTCAGAGACAGAGAGCAGGGATCCTGTCGTCATCGTCCGCATTTGTCCCAATGACATTGAGAGAGCAGCAAAAGTGATTTCAATGACTGATTTTATACAGTTTTTCACCAAGTTAGAAAGCAGAATCTCCACGGAAATCATCTCTGAATTAATGCAGAGCCTGAATTCGTGTTAATAAAGTCAAGGAGTTAATTGTCTCAAACATTGGTGTTGGTGCACTGAGACTGGGATAGAAGGGACACATTCTGTGGCCTGGGCTTCAGTTCAACCAACCTGGCCACCAGTGTGCTGCTGAATCAATTAACTCCGGCTGGAGGGAGGGCTTTACAGGAATTAGAGGAAATATATAACCTCCAGAAAGCAAAAGGGTGTGACAACATGACGGGGTAGTGTTTGGATAACAAGACCCAGAGCAAGATGGGAAGGCAGACATAGCCATGAGTGAGGTGCCGGAAGACTGGAGGTTGGCTAACATGCTGTCATTGTTTAAGAAGGATGGTAAGGACAAGACAGAGAACTATAGACCAGTGAGTCTGACCTTGGTGGTGGGCAAGTTATACATTCATTGTCATAGAGTCAAAGAGATGTACAGCACGGAAACAGACCCTTCAGTCCAACCTGTCCATGCCGACTAGATATCCCAACCCAATCTAGTCCCACCTGCCAGCACCCGGCCCATATCCCTCCAAACCCTTCCTATTCATATACCCATCCAAATGCCTCTTAAATGTTGCAATTGTACCAGCCTCCACCACATCCTCTGGTAGCTCATTCCATACACGTACCACCCTCTGTGTGAAAAAGTTGCCCCTTAGGTCTCTTTTATATCTTTCCCCTCTCACCCCAAACCTACGCCCTCTAGTTCTGGACTCCCCCACCCCAGGGAAAAGACTTTGTCTATTTACTCTATCCATGTCACTCATAATTTTGTAAACCTCTATAAGGTCACCCCTCAGCCTCCGACGCTCCAGGGAAAACAGCCCCAGCCTGTTCAGCCTCTCCCTAAAGCTCAAATCCTCCAACCCTGGCAACATCCTTGTAAATCTTTTCTGAACCCTTTCAAGTTTCACAACATCTTTCCAGTAGGAAGGAGACTGGAATTGAACACAGTATTGTAAAAGTTTCCCAAGAAATGTTCTGTACAGCCGCAACATGACCTCCCAAATCCCATACTCAATACTCTGACCAATAAAGGAGACCATACTAAGGGTTTGGTTAAGATAAAGAAGGAAGCATATGTCAGGTAAAGACAGGCTAGATTGTTAGAAGAGTATAAAGGCAGCAGGAGTATACTTAAGAGGGAAACCAAGAGGGCAAAACGAGGACATGAGATAGCTTTAACTTTCTAACGTTCCTGACCCTTACACTTGCAGTGAGTGTGTCCAGCTCAGCCCTTGTCTGACCCCATGACAGCTCTGGAGCTGTGGATGGTCTCACTGTGGGGTATCTGCGATGCTGAGGGGGTCGTGGATAGCATGTTTGGTGAATTGGTCACACCGCAGGTTAGGATTGCTGAGGGAGACAGGGAATGGGTGACCAACAGACAGAAAAAGAGTAGGAAGGCAGAGCAGGTGTCTCCTGTGGTCATCTCCCTCCAAAACAGGTATACCGTTTTGGATACTGCTGGGGGAGATGGCTGACCAGGGGAGGGCAGCAGTTGTCAGGATCATGGCACCGTGGTGGGCACTGCTGTTCAGAAGGGCAGGAATACGACTCATAGGGCCATAGTCGTAAAGGATTCTATTGTGAGGGGAGTAGATAGGCAGTTCTGTGGCTGAAAACGGGACTCCCGGATGGTACGTTGTGTCCCAGGTGCTCGGGTCAGGGATGTCACTGATCGGCTGCAGGACATTCTGAAAGGGGAGGGTGAACAGCCAGTTGTCTTGGTGCATATCGGCATCAACGACAGAAGTAGGAAATGAGGTGAGATCCTGAAAACAGAATTCAGGGAGCTAGGAGAGAAGTTAAAGGGGAGGACCTCAAAGGTCGTGATCTCGGGATTACTCCCAGTGCCACGTGCTAGCCAGGGTAGAAATGAAAGAAATAGGCAAGATGGACACATGGCTTGAGAGATGGTGTAGGAGGGAGGGGTTCAGATTTGTTGGACATTGGGACCGGTTCTGGGGAAGGGGGGACAATTACAAAGTGGATGGTCCTCATCTGAACCAGACCGGAACCAATGGCCTTGGGGGAGTTTTTGCCCCTGCTGTTGGGGAGGGTTTACATTAATGTGGCAGGGGGTTGGGAACCAGAAGAGAAAACAAGTCGGCAGTGAGGTGGAGACTGGAGACTGTAAGATTCATGAAGATAGCATTAATAAAGGGAAGAGTAGGCAGAGAGCAGGTGAGCGCAAAAGAACTGGTGGCCTGAAATGTATCGACTTTAATGCAAGGGAGTATAGTGTGTAAGGCAGGTGGGCTTCAGGCTTGGATTGGTACCTGGGAGTATGACATTAATGTGACCAGAGACTTGGTTGAAGGAAGGGCATGACATTTGGCAACTAAATGTTCCAGGATATAGACACTTCAGACAGGACAGGGAGGGAAGTAAAGAGAGGGAGGAGTTGCATTGCTGGTCAGGGACGATATCACGGCTGTGCTGAAGGAGGACGATGGAGGGGTTGAGCAGTGAGGCATTATGGGTGTAGCTGAGAAATAAGAAGGGTGCAGTTACATTGTTGGGGCTGTATTACAGGCCTCCCAACAGTGAGCGTCAGGTAGAAGTACAAATAGATAAACAGATTATGGAAAGATGTAGAGGCAACAGGGTAGTGGTGATGGGATACACTTAGCATCAGAGGTCTGGATGGGGTAGCATTTGTAAGAAATGTCCGGGAGAGGTTTCTAGAGCAGTATGTCAGTAGTCCAACAAGGGAAGGGGCAAGATTGGACCTGGTAGTGGGGAACGAGCCAGGACAAGTGGTAGACGTTGTGGTGGGGGATTTCTTTGGGAACAGTGACCACAATTCTGTAAGTTTCAACAAGGCGGCTAAACCCGAGACTCGACACCTGTAGAGTCTCCCACCCGCCCTCCTCCTCTAACCTAGTTAATAAGGTAAGGTTCATTCTAAACTTCCTCTATGGAATATAAGTTTGTTATTGATTTTACAGCAACTTGAACAAACGTTTTCCTTTAGTACTGAGTGGGTGTTCAGATAAGTGGGGTATGGATGCTGGGGCAGTTGCTTGCTCCTCCTGCAGAATGTGGCAGGTGGGAGACATGGCACGCGTCTCCGCTGGCTGCATCTGTGGGAAGTGCACCCAACTCCAGCTTCTTGAAAACTGCGTTAGGGAATTGGAGCTGGAGCTGGATGAACTACGGATCATTCGGGAGGCTGAGGGGCGTAATTGAGAGGAGTTACCAGGAGTTGGTCACTCCTAGGGCTCAGGACAAGGATAGATGGGTTACAGTTAGGGGGAGGAAAGGGGACAGACAGACACTGCAGAGATTCCCTGTGGACATTCCCCTCAGCAATAAGTATACCGTTTTGGATACTGCTTGGGGGGGGATGACCTACCAGAGGAAAGCCATAGTAGTCAGTTTTCTGCCACTGAGCCTGACACTGTGGCAAAGAAGGGAGGGGACAGAATAGAAAAGTACTCGTGGTAAGGGACTCGATAGTTAGGGGAATCGACAGGTGATTTTGTGGTCAGGATCGGGATTCCCGGAAGGTATCTAGTCTCCCTGGTGCCAGGGTCCGGGACGTCTCCAATCGGGTGTATAAGGTTCTAAAAGGGGAGGGCGAACAGCCAGAAATTGTGTTACATATTGGCACTAATGATATAGCCAGGAAAAGGATTGATGATATAATAAGTGATTTCAGGGAGTTAGGATGGAAGCTGCAGAGCAGGACGAACAGAGTAGTGTTCTCTAGTTTACTACCGGTGCCCGAGATAGCGAGGCGAGGAACAGGGAGCGGGCGCAGCTGGTCTAGGAGGGAGGGCTTCAGATATGTAGATAATTAGGATGCCTTCTGGGGCCGGTGGGACCTGTACAAGAAGGACGGGTTGCATCTGAACTGGAAGGGGACCGATGTCCTGGGTGGGAGGTTTGCTCGAGTAGTTGGAGAGGGTTTAAACTAGTATGGCAGGGGGATGGGAACCTGAGCTGTATACTGGAGGTGAGAATTGATGCAGATGAGGCAATAGCCAGAGGTAGACCAGCTAGTGGGAAGGATTTTCCTGGGAAGGAACCAAGGGATCAGTTAAGGTGTGTTTGCTTTAATGCAAGGAGTATCAGGAATAAAAGTGACGAACTTAGAGCATGGATCAGTACCTGGTGCTATGATGTTGTGGCCATAACAGAGGCATGGGTTTCTCAGGGGCAGGAATGGTTGCTGCATGTTCCAGGGTTTACAGCATTTACAAAGAATAGGGAGGGGGGAGAAGAGGAGGGGGTGTAGCACTACTAATCAGAGAGGGTAACACAGCTACAGAAGCTTCCATTGTCGAGGAGGGTCTGCCTACTGAGTCAGTATGGGTGGAAATTAGGAACAGTAAGGGAGCAGTCACCTCATTAGGGGTTTACTACAGCCCCCTCCAATAGCAGCAGGGAGATTGAGGAAAGCATAGGTCAGCAGATTTTGGAAAAGTGTGGACTTAGTAGGGTTGTTGTAATGGGTGACTTTAGCTTTCTCAATATTGATTGGAACCTCCTTCGAGCAGATGGTTTGGAAGGAGCTGTTTTTGTTAGGTGTATTCAGGAGGGTTTCCTAACTCAGTACGTTGACAGGCCGATGAGGGAAGAGGCCATTCTAGACTTACTGCTCGGAAACGAGCTGGGGCAGGAATCAGATCTTGTGGTGGGAGAGCGTTTTGGTGATAGTGACTACAACTGCCTCACATTCTACATAGCTATGGAGAAGGAGAGGATTAGGCAAAATGGGAGGATATTTAATTGGGGAAGAGGAAACTATGATGCGATTAGACATGAGTTAGGAAGCATGGATTGGGAGCAATTGTTCCATGGTAAAGGCACTATAGACATGTGGAGACTGTTTAAGGATCAGTTGTTGTGAGTGATGATTAAATCTGTCCCTCTGAGACAGGCAAGAAGGGGTAAGATAAAGGAACCTTGGATGACGAGAGTGGTGGAGCTTCTCGTCAAAAGGATGGAGGTAGCTTACAAAAGGTGGAGGAAGCTAGGGTCAAGCTCAGCTCTAGACGATTACAGGCAGGCAAGGAAGGAGCTTAAAAATGGTCTGAGGAGAGCCAGGAGGGGGCACGAGAAAGGCTTGGCAGAACGGATTAGGGAGAACACAAAGGCATTTTACACTTGTGTGAGGAATAAGGGAATGGTCAAAGAAAGAGTAGGGCTGATCAGGGATAGCATCAGGAATTTGTGTGTGGAGTCTGAGTAGGGAGGGGAAGCCCTAAATGAGTTTTTTGCTTCTGTCTTCACAAAAGAAACGAACTTTGTAGTGAATGAAACCTTTGAAGAGCAGGTGTGTATGCTGAAATGGATAGAGATAGAGGAAGCTGATGTGCTAAAAATTTTGTCAAACATTGACATTGAGAAGTCGCCAGGCCCGGACCAGATTTGTCCTCAGCTGCTTTGGGAAACGAGAAATATAATTGCTTCGCCACTTGCAAAGATCTTTTCATCCTCGCTCTCCACTGGAGTCGTACCTGAGGACTGGAGAGAGGCAAATGTAATTCCTCTCTTCAGGAAAGGAAATAGGGAAATCCCCAGCAATTACAGACCAGTCAGTCTCACGTCTGTCGTCTGCAAGGTGTTAGAAAGGATTCTGAGGGATAGGATTTATGACCATCTGGAAGAGCATGGCTTGATTAAATGCAGTCAACACGACTTTGTGAGGGGCAGGTCATGCCTCACAAACCTTATCGAGCTCTTTGAGGATGTGACTAGAAAAGTTGATGAGGGTCGAGCTGTGGATGTAGTGCAAAGCATTTGATAAGGTTCCCCATGTCCTTGGGCCTCTACTCTTTGTAATTTTTATTAATGACTTGGATAAGGGGATTGAAGGATGGATCAGCAAGTTTGCAGAAGACACAAAGGTTGGAGGTGCCGTTGACTGTATACAGGGCTGTTGTAGGATGCAGAGATGGGCTGAGAGGTGGCAGATGGAGTTCAACCTGGATAAATGCGAGGTGATGCATTTTGGAAGGTCGAATTTGAAAGCTGAGTCCAGGATTAAGGATAGGATTCTTGGCAGTGTGGAGGAACAGAGAGATCTTGGGGTGCAGTTGCAGTGGGAGATTTCTTTGGGAACAGTGACCACAATTCTGTAAGTTTTAGAATACTCGTAGATAAAGAAGAGAATGGTTCTAAGGGAAGAGTACTAAACCGGGCCATGGCCAATCATATCAAAATTAGGCAGGAGCTGGGAAATGTGGATTGGGGGCAGCTATTTGAAGGGAAGTCCACATTGAGATGTGGGAGGCTTTCAAAGATAGTGCAGGACAGACATGTCCCGTTCAAAGCAAAGGATAGGAAGGGCAAGATTCATGGACCGTGGATGACAGGAGAAATTGTATGACTAGCCAAGAGGAAAAGTGAAGCATACACAAGGTCCAGGCAGCTAAGAACAGAACAGGCCCTGGAAGAATATCGGGAGAGTAGGACAAGTCTTAAACAAGGAATCAAGCAGCTAAAGGGGGTCATGAAATAGCTTTAGCGAGCAGAATTAAGGAGAATCCCAAAGCATTTAATTCTTATGTCAGAAGCAAGAGGGTAACTAGAGAAAGGATCGGTCCACTAAAAGGTAATGAAGGAAGGCTGTGTGTTGAACCTGAGAGAATGGGTGAGATTCTGAATGATTAATTTTCATCAGTGTTCACTGAGGAGAGGGACATGATGAATGTTGAGATTAGAGATAGAAGTGTGATTAGTCTGGATCACATTGACATAAGGAGGGAAGGTGTGTTGGGTAGGCTAGAGGTTATTAAGGTGGACAAATCCCCAGGACCAGATGGGATCTATCCCAGGTTGCTGAGGGAGGCGAGAGAGGAAATAGCTGGGGCCCTGACAGATATCTTTGTGGCATCCTTAAATACAGGTGAGGTGCTGGAGGACTGGAGGGTTGCTCATGTTGTCCCCCTGTACAAGAGGGTAGTAGGGATATTCCGGGTAACTGCAGACCAGTGAGTCTGACGTCAGTGGTGGGAAAGTTGCTGGAGAAGGTACTGAGGGATAGGATCTATTTATATTTAGAAAAGAATGGGCTTATCAGTGACAGGCAACATGGTTTTGTGTGGGGGAGATCGTGCCTTACCAACTTAATAGAATTCTTTGAGGAAGTGACCAAGTTGATAGATGAAGGAAGGGCTGTTGATGTCATATACATGAACTTTAGTAAGGCATTTGATAAGGTTCCCCATTGTAGACTAATGGAGAAAGTGAAGTCACATGGTGTGCAGGGTGTTCTAGCAGGTGGATAAAGAACTGGTTGAGCAACAGGAGACAGAGAGTAGTAGTTGAAGGGAGTTTCTCGAAATGGAGAAAGGTGACCAGTGGGTGTTCCCCAGGGATCAGTGCTGGAGCCACTGCCATTTATAATATACATAAATGATCTGGAAGAGGGCACTGTTGGTATGATCAGCAAGTTTGCAGATGACACAAAGATTGGTGGAGTAGCAGAAAGCATAAGGGACTGTCAGAGAATACAGGAGGATATAGATAGACTGGAGAGTGGGGCAGAGACGTGGCAGATGGAGTTCAATCCAGACAAATGTGAGGTGATGCCTTTAGGCAAGACTAATTCTAGAGCGAATTATACAATGAATGGAAGAGCCTTGGGAAAAGTTGATGGGCAGGGAGATCTGGGAGTGCAGGTCCATTGTACCCTGAAGGTTGCTGCACAGGTGGATAGAGTGTTCAAGAAGGCATATAGTACGCTTACCTTCATTGGTCGGGGTATTGAGTATAAGAGCTGGCAGGTCATGTTAAAATTGTACAAGACATTGGTTTGGCCGCATTTAGAATACTGTGTCCAGTTCTGGTCACCACATTACCAAAAGGATGTGGATGCTTTGGAGAGGGTGCAGAGAAGGTTTATGAAGATATTGCCTGGTATGGAAGGTGCTCGCTATGAAGAGAGGTTGAGTAGGTTAGGATTGTTTTCATTAGAAAAAAGGAGATTGAGGGGGGACCTGATTGAGGTTTACAAAATCATGAAGGGTATAGACAGGGTGGATAGAGACAAGCTTTTTCCCAGGGTGAAGGATTCAATAACGAGAGGTCACGCTTTCAAGGTGAGAGGTGGAAAGTTTAAGGGAGATACAGGCAGCAAGTACTTCACAGAGAAGGTGGTGGGCGTCTGGAACACGTTGCCAGCAGAGGTGGTAGAGGCAGGCACGGGAGATTCATTTAAAATGTGCCTGGACAGATGCATGAGTAGGTGGGGAGCAGAGGGATACAGATGCTTAGGAATTGACCGACAGGTTTAGACAGTGGATTTTGATCGGCTCAGGCTTGGAGGGCCGAAGGGCCTGTTCCTGGGCTGTGAATGTTCTTTTTCTGTTCTTTGTAAATAGAGTTAAGGCGAATCTAAAATAAATCAGTCAATGATACAACCGTAGCCATTATGGAGATTTTACAAGGGGATCTTAGCTGGGAACTAAATATTCAAGGGTTTTTTTTGGTCATTTTTTTGAACTGCTCGGCAGGATGGAAAGGCTAGTGGGGTAGCATTGGCGGTGCTGTATAGAAGAAATGACCTTGAGCTGGAAGATCTTGAATCCATATGGGTGGTGATCAGACATTAAAAAGGGAAAGAATACATTAGTGGGAGCAGTGTTGAGACTCCCTAACAGTCGGTAGGACAGAGAATGAATCCAGAACAAATGTGGGCATATAAACGAGGTAGTACAATATGTTAATCATAGATGCTCCCAAATCTTCACTTTGATTACAACATTGAGGTTAGCTGAGGAAACCATGAGGTTGAATTCAAAGAGAGTATTGTGGACCATGTCCCAAAATAATACTTTGTCGATCCAACCAGGAATCAGGCTGTTTGGATGTGTAATGAGCAGATTTAACAAATGATTTCAACAACCACAGTAAAAGACTGCACGGTAGCACAGTGGGTAGCACTGCTGCCTCTCGGCGCTAGAGACCCGGGTTCAATTCCCACCTCAGGCAACTGTCTGTGTGGAGTTTGCACATTCTCCCCGTGTCTGCGTGGGTTTCCTCTGGATGTTCTGGTTTCCTCCCACAGTCCAAAAATGTGTAGGCTAGGTGAATTGGCCATGCTAAATTGCCCGTAGTGTTAGGTACGGTTAGGTTGGGCCGAAGGGTCTGTTTCCACACTGTAAGTAATCTAATCTAATCTAAGCCACACCACACCACAGTAAAAGACCCCTTTGGAAACAGTGACCACAACGTGGCAGAGTTAAACATTCACTTTGAAGGGAAGGAACTTGGGTCAGGAACAACAGTGCAAAATGTAACCCAGGATAATTACAAAGGAATGAGGGTAGAGCTGGCTGGAATGGACTTGGGAGGAGTTTAGTAGCAAAGACAGATGAGCAACAACGGTAGACATTTAGGAAAATAACTTCATGGCTGATGATGAAAATATGTTGAGGTGAGGGGGATGAGTCAGAGTTATGGATAGCATTAGGTTGAAAGAAATATCATACAATTTAGCAAAGATTATAGGCACGCCAGACAGCTGTGAAAGTTTTTTTAAACCAGCAGAACATGACCAATAAAAATTCAGAGAGTCGATAAACTTTGAGAATCAACTTGCAGGTAATATCAAGACAGACATCAAGAGCTTCTTATAAATATATAAAAAGGAAGAGAGAAGCCAAACGGAACATCAATACCTGATCCTTTTCTCTTTCAAGGGTAGGAGACTGAGGGGTGGGGGATGTTATAGAAGTCTATAAGATCATGAGAGGCATGGATACGTGAATACACTCAGCCTCTTTCCCAGGGTTGGGGAATCGGGGACTAGATGACATCGGGTTAAGGTGAGAGGGGAAAGAGTAATAGGGAACCTGAGGGGAAACGTTTTTACACAGAGGGTGGTACACACGGGGAATGAGCTGCCAGTGGATAGGTGGGTACATTAACAACATTTAAAAGGCATTTGGACAAATCCATGGATAGGAAAGGGTTAGAAGGATATGGGCCAAGTGCAGGGAGATGGGGATAGTGTGGATGGATATTTTGTTCGGCATGGAGCAGTTTGGGCCGAAGGGCCTGTCTCTGTGCTGTGGGACTCTGGATGTAGGTTTGCTCGCTGAGCTGGAAGGGGAGTTTATTTGAAACTGGAGAGCTGTGTTAAGTCCTCCAAGCTGTAGGCTGCCCAGGCAGAAGGTGAGATGTTGTTCCTCCAATTCACGGTCTGGTTCAGTGTGGCAATGGGGGAGACCGAGGATACTATAGCAACATTGAAGAGCAGTGCCGATAGGGACAAGAATAGACAGGGAATAGGGAGACAGGGATGGGAATAGGGGGACAGGGACAGGAATAGGCAGGGAATAGGGGGACAGGAATACAGGAAATAGGGGGGCAGGGATGGGAATAGGGGGACAGGGACAGGAATACAGGAAATAGGGACACAGGGATGGGAATAGGGGGACAGGGATAGGCAGGGAACAAGGGGGACAGGGACAGGAATACAGGAAATAGGGACACAGGGATGGGAATAGGGGGACAGGGATAGGCAGGGAACAAGGGGGACAGGGACAGGAATAGGCAAGGAATCGGGGGGGGAAACATGAGCTGCGAAGAGGCAAAAAGGTTTTGAGTTGTGAAGCACCAAGTGTGAACACTGTTTTGGTGAGCCAGATGGCTGGTCCCTGTGCTGTACACGACCTGATCCTGTGTTGTACTCGCTCTGACTCCATGTTGTACTCGCTCTGACTCCATGTTGTCTTGTGTTCTGCTGGCAGGAAGTAAACCGTGAGCTGATGAGCCAACAAGAAGCATCAGCAGAGAGGGAGCAGCAACCTCCCCCCGAGATCATTGACTTCAAAATCAAATTTGCTGAGACCAAGGCTCACGCAAAGGTAGGTACAGAGCTTCCAGTTCCCTCCACAGCGATGATGCTGAGGACGAGCATGGGGAGAAGCTGAGGATGGAAACTCCTGGCTTTCAGTCTGATCGACATTTCCAGGTGCTGCTGCACCAAGATGAAGGCATTGGAGACAATGCAGTACAGGTTCACAGTCAAGGTTCAAGAGATGACCCACTTCTGTTATAGAGTCATAGAGATGTACCGCATGGATACAGACCCTTTGGTCCAACCCGTCCATGCCGACCAGTTATCCCAACCCAATCTAGTCCCACCTGCCAGCACCCGGCCCATAACCCTCCAAACCCTTCCTGTTCATATACCCATCCAAATGCCTCTTAAATGTTGCAATTGTACCAGCCTCCACCACTTCCTCTGGCAGCTCATTCCACACACGTACCACCCTCTGTGTGAAAAAGTTGCCCCTTAGGTCTCTTTTATATCTTTCCCCTCTCACCCTAAACCTATGCCCTCTAGTTCTGGATTCCCCCACCCCAGGGAAAAGACTCTGTCTATTTATCCTATCCATGCCCCTCATAATTTTGTAAACCTCTATAAGGTCACCCCTCAGCCTCCGACGCTCCAGGGAAAACAGCCCCAGCCTGTTCAGCTTCTCCCTGTAGCTCAGATCCTCCAACCCTGGCAACATCCTTGTAAATCTTTTCTGAACCCTTTCAAGTTTCACAACATCTTTCCGATAGGAAGGAGACCAGAATTGCAAGCTGTATTCCAATAGTGGCCTAACCAATGTCCTGTACAGCTGCAACACGACCTCCCAACTCCTGTACTCAATACTCTGACCAGTGACGGGGTCTGTGGCGTGAGGTCCGGCTCTGAGACTCAGAAGGGAAAGGGGGAGAGGAGGAGAGCGCTAGTTATAGGAGACACTCTAGTTAGAGGGACGGACAGGCGGTTCTGTGCACATGGGCGAGACTCTCAGATGGTTTGTTGCCTCCCGGGTGCCAGGGTCCGAGACGTCTCGGACTGTGCCTTCAGAATCCTTAAGGGGGAGGGTGTGCAGCCAGAAGTCGTGGTACATATTGGCACCAACGACATAGGTAGGAAGAGGGGTGGGGAGGTCATTCAAGAGCTCAGGGAGTTAGGCTGGAAGCTAAAAGCTAGGACAGACAGAGTCGTCATCTCTGGGTTGTTGCCGGTGCCAAGTGACAGTGAGGCAAGGAATAGGGAGAGAGTGCAGTTGAACACGTGGCTGCAAGGATGGTGTAGGAGGGAGGGCTTCAGGTATTTGGACAATTGGATTGCATTCTGGGGAAGGTGGGACCTGTACAAACAGGACGGGTTGCACCTGAATCAGAAGGGCACCAATATCCTGGGGGGTAGGTTTGCTAGCACTCTTCGGGGGGTTTAAACTAATTTGGCAGGGGGATGGGATCCGGACTTGTAGTCCAGCAAGTAAGCTAGCTGTTTGTCAGGATGTCCAAGAATGTAGGGAGGCTGTGGAGAAGGTAGCACTGACAGGGAATACTTGCGGACACAGAGATGGGCTCAAGTGCGTATACTTCAACGCAAGGAGTATCCGAAATAAGGTGGGTGAACTTAAGGCGTGGATCGGTACCTGGGACTACGATGTTGTGGCCATCACGGAAACGTGGATAGATGAGGGACAGGAATGGTTGTTGGAGGTTCCTGGTTACAGATGTTTCAGTAAGATTAGGGAGGGTGGTAAAAAAGGAGGGGGGGTGGCATTGCTAATTAGAAATGGTATAACGGCTGTAGAAAGGAAGTTTGAGGGGGATCTGCCTTTGGAGGTAGTATGGGCTGAAGTCAGAAATAGGAAAGGTGCAGTCACCTTGTTGGGTGTTTACTATAGGCCCCCCAATAGCAGCAGAGATGTGGAGAAACAGATTGGGAAACAGATTTTGGAAAGGTGCAGAAGCCACAGGGTCGTAGTCATGGGTGACTTCAACTTCCCAAATATTGATTGGATGGGGCGGTGTTTGTGCAGTGTGTCCAGGAAGCTTTTCTAACTCAGTATGTAGATTGTCCAACCAGAGGGGAGGCCATATTGGGTTTGGTACTCAGTAATGAACCGGGACAAGTGATGGGCTTGTTAGTGGGTGAACATTTTGGTGATGGTGACCACAATTCTGTGACTTTCACCTTGGTCATGGAGAGAGATAGGTGCGCACAACAGGGTAGATTTTACAACTGGGGGAAGGGAAATTACGATGCTGTAAGACAGGATTTGAGGAGCATAAGTTGGGAGCATAGGCTGTCAGGGAAGGATGTGGTGGAAATGTGGAACTTTTTCAAGGATCAGATACGACGTGTCCTTGATATGTATGTACCTATCAGGCAGGAAAGAAATGGTCGTGTGAGGGAGCCTTGGTTGACTAGGGAGGTTGAATGTCTAGTAAAGAGGAAGAAGGAGGCTTACATAAGGTTGAGGAAACAGGGTTCAGACAGAGCAGTGGAGGGATACAGGATAGCCAGAAGGGACCTGAAGAAAGGGATTAGGAGAGCTAAGAGAGGGCATGAAAAATCCTTGGCGGATAGGATCAAGGATAACCCCAAGGCATTTTATGCGTATGTGAGAAACATGAGAATGACGAGAACGAGGGTAGGTCCGATCAAGGACAGTAGTGGGAGATTGTGTATTGAGTCGGAAGAGATAGGAGAGGTCTTGAATGAGTACTTTTCTTCAGTATTTACGAACGAGAGGGACCGTATTGTTGAAGAGGAGAGTGTGAAACGGACTGGTAAGCTAGAAGAGATACTTGTTAGGAAGGAAGATGTGTTGGACATTTTGAACAACTTGAGGATAGACAAGTCCCCCGGGCCTGACGGGATATATCCTAGGATTATGTGGGAAGCAAGAGAGGAAATTGCAGTACCGTTGGCAATGATCTTTTCGTCTTCACTGTCAACGGGGGTGGTACCAGGGGACTGGAGAGTAGCGAATGTTGTGCCCCTGTTCAAAAAAGGGAATAGGGATAACCCCGGGAATTACAGGCCAGTTAGTCTTACTTCTGTAGTAGGCAAAGTAATGGAAAGGGTACTGAGGGATAGGATTTATGAGTATCTGGAAAGACACTGCTTGATTAGGGACAGCCAGCACGGATTTGTGAAGGGTAGGTCTTGCCTTACAAGTCTTATTGAATTCTTTGAGGAGGTGACCAAGCATGTGGATGAGGGTAGAGCAGTGGATGTAGTATACATGGATTTTAGTAAGGCATTTGATAAGGTTCCCCATGGTAGGCTTATGCGGAAAGTCAGGAGGCATGGGATAGAGGGAAATTTGGCCAATTGGATAGAGAACTGGCTAACCAGTCGAAGTCAGAGAGTGGTGGTAGATGGTAAATATTCAGCCTGGAGCCCAGTTACAAGTGGAGTTCCGCAGGGATCAGTTCTGGGTCCTCTGCTGTTTGTAATTTTTATTAATGACTTGGATGAGGGAGTCGAAGGGTGGGTCAGTAAATTTGCAGACAATACGAAGATTGGTGGAGTTGTGGATAGTGAGGAGGGCTGTTGTCAGCTGCAAAGGGGCTTAGATATGATGCAGAGCTGGGCTGAGGAGTGGCAGATGGAGTTCAACCCTATCAAGTGTGAGGTTGTCCATTTTGGAAGAACAAATAAGAATGCAGAATACAGGGTTAACGGTAGGGTTCTTAGTCAGGTGGAGGAACAGAGGGATCTTGGGGTCTATGTACATAGATCTTTGAAAGTTGCCACTCGGGTGGATACAGCTTGTAAGAAGGCCTATGGTGTATTAGCGTTCATTAGCAGAGGGATTGAATTCAAGAGTCGTGAAGTGATGTTGCAGCTGTACAGGACTTTGGTTAGGCCACATTTGGAGTACTGTGTGCAGTTCTGGTCGCCTCACTTTAGGAAAGATGTGGAAGCTTTGGAGAGGGTGCAGAGAAGATTTACCAGGATGTTGCCTGGAATGGAGGATAGGTCGTACGAGGACAGGTTGAGAGTTCTCGGCCTTTTCTCGTTGGAACGGTGAAGGATGAGGGGTGACTTGATAGAGGTTTATAAGATGATCAGGGGAATAGATAGAGTAGACAGTCAAACTTTTTCCCCGGGTACAACAGAGTGTTACAAGGGGACATAAATTTAAGGTGAAGGGTGGAAGGTATAGGGGAGATGTCAGGGGTGGGTTCTTTACCCAGAGAGTGGTGGGGGCATGGAATGCGCTGCCCGTGGGAGTGGTAGAGTCAGAATCATTGGCGACCTTTAAGCGGCAATTGGATAGGTACATGGATGGATGCTTAATCTAGGATAGATGTTCGGCACAACGTCGTGGGCCGAAGGGCCTGTTCTGTGCTGTATTGTTCTATGTTCTATAAAGGAAAGCACACCAAACGCTGCCTTCACTATCCTATCTACCTGCGACTCCACTTTCAAGGAGCTATGAACCTGCACTCCAAGGTCTCTTTGTTCAGCAACACTCCCTACGACCTTACCATTAAGTGTATAAGTCCTGCTAAGATTTGCTTTCCCAAAATGCAGCACCTCGCATTTATCTGAATTAAACTCCATCTGCCACTTCTCAGCCCATTGGCCCATCTGGTCCAGATCCTGTTGTAATCTGAGGTAACCCTCTTCGCTGTCCACTACACCTCCAATTTTGGTGTCATCTGCAAACGTACTAACTGTACCTCTTATGCTCATATCCAAATCATTTATGTAAATGACAAAAAGTAGAGGGCCCAGCACCAATCCTTGTGGCACTCCACTGGTCACAGGCCTCCAGTCTGAAAAACAACTCTCCACCACCACCCTCTGTCTTCTACCTTTGAGCCAGTTCTGTATCCAAATGGCTAGTTCTCCCTGTATTCCATCAGATCTAACCTTGCTAATCAGTCTCCCATGGGGAACCTTGTCGAACGCCTTACTGAAGTCTGTATAGATCACATCTACTGCTCTGCCCTCATCAATCCTCTTTGTTACTTCTTCAAAACACTCAATCAAGTTTGTGAGACATGATTTCCCATGCACAAAGCCATGTTGACTATCCCGAATCAGTCCTTGCCTTTCCAAATACATGTACATCCTGTCCCTCAGGATTCCCTCCAACAACTTGCCCATCACCGAGGTCAGGCTCACCGGTCTATAGTTCCCTGGCTTGTCTTTACCACCCTTCTTAAACAGTGGCACCATGTTTGCCAACCTCCAGTCTTCCAGCACCTCACCCGTGACTATCAATGATACAAATATCTCAGCAAGAGGCCAGCAATCACTTCTCTAGCTTCCCACAGAGTTCTCAGGTACACCTGATCAGGACCTTTAACCGTTTCAAGACATCCAGCACTTCCTCCTCTGTAATCTGGACATTTTGCAAGATGTCACCATCTAATTAGAGAAGCTGACATTGTATTCCGAGGAGAGAGAGAACATTATGGCACAGTACAGGCCCTTTGGCCCTCTGTTGCACCAACCTGAAACCCATCGAACCTACACTATTCCATTTTCATGCATATGTTTATCCAATGAGCATTTAAATGCTCTTAAAGTTGACGAGTCCACTACTGTTACAGGCAGGGTGTTCCACGCCCCTACTACTCTCTGAGTAAAGAAACTACCTCTGACATCTGTCCTATATCTATCACTCCTGAATCTACCATCCAGACCCATTCCCCACATTTACCCCTAACACTACGGGCAATTTAGCATGGCCAATTCACCTGACCCGCACATCTTTGGGCTGTGGGAGGAAACCCACGCAGACACGGGGAGAATGTGCAAACTCCACACAGTCAGTTGCCTGAGGCGGGAGTTGAACCTGGGTCTCTGGCGCTGTGAGACAGCAGTGCTAACCACTGTGCCACCGTGCCACCCCATGTGCTCCTGTGTTTAAGTTCTCTCCTGTACCCCAACATCATGGCACTGCTCCCTAATCCTTCATCCATACAGGCTGCAAGCTCCAGGGATGTGGGGCTCCTGCTCCCTCCTCATCTCCCTCCCGAGTAGATAGTCAGCCCAACCAGGTAAGGGCAGCTGTTTAGTTCCCAAAGCGACATGAATGAACATGCTTGGATTTTCCAACGTTCCACAATGGATTCGTGGTCATCATTAGGTTCTCAGTGATGAAGCTTGTATTGCCACAGTTGGAACCCAGGTCCCCAGGCCATGTTCTGGGTGGCTGGATGATGATACCACTCAGTACTGTGTTTCACTGTGCCTCCGTGTCTCTCCAGGCTATCGAGATGGAACTGCGGAAGATGGAGGTTCACCAGGCAAACCGACATGTCTCCTTACTGACCTCCTTCATGCCCGACTCCTTCCTGCGCCATGGTGGGGACCATGATTCCATTCTGGTTCTCCTCCTGATCCCACGCCTCATCTGCAAGGTGGGCACCACTCAATACATTGGGCAGAGGGAGCGACAGAATCACCACAAGGAGGAAAGAAACAGGCAAAGACGGAATGGAACAATCCAAATACAGGGAGACACAGGAACAATAGGCAAAGGGGTATACTCAGGAAATACCTGTGTGAGGGTCAGTGTGTGGGTGTACCGCACCGTGTGAGGGTCAGTGTGTGGGTGTACTGCACTGTGTGGGGGTCAGTGTGGGAGTACAGCATGTGTGAGGGTCAGTGTGTGGGTGTACCGCACTGTGTGGGGGTCAGTGTGGGAGTACAGCACTGTGTGGGCGTCAGTGTGTGGGTGTACCGCACTGTGTGGGGGTCAGTGTGGGAGTACAGCACTGTGTGGGGGTCAGTGTGGGAGTACAGCACTGTGTGGGCGTCAGTGTGTGGGAGTACAGCACTGTGTGGGGGTCAGTGTGGGAGTACAGCACTGTGTGGGCGTCAGTGTGTGGGTGTACCGCACTGTGTGGGGGTCAGTGTGGGAGTACAGCATGTGTGAGGGTCAGTGTGTGGGTGTACCGCACCGTGTGGGGGTCAGTGTGTGGGGATTACCGCACTGTGTGGGGGTCAGTGTGTGGGTGTACCGCACCGTGTGGGGGTCAGTGTGTGGGGATTACCGCACTGTGCGAGGGTCAGTGTGTGGGTGTACCGCACCGTGTGGGGGTCAGTGTGTGGGGATTACCGCACTGTGTGGGGGTCAGTGTGGGAGTACAGCACTGTGTGGGCGTCAGTGTGGGAGTACAGCACTGTGTGGGCGTCAGTGTGTGGGTGTACCGCACTGTGTGGGGGTCAGTGTGTGGGTGTACCGCACTGTGTGGGGGTCAGTGTGGGAGTACAGCACTGTGTGGGGGTCAGTGTGGGAGTACAGCACTGTGTGGGCGTCAGTGTGTGGGAGTACAGCACTGTGTGGGGGTCAGTGTGTGGGTGTACCGCACTGTGTGGGGGTCAGTGTGTGGGGATTACCGCACTGTGCGAGGGTCAGTGTGTGGGTGTACCGCACTGTGTGGGGGTCAGTGTGTGGGGATTACCGCACTGTGCGAGGGTCAGTGTGTGGGTATACCGCACTGTGTGGGGATTACCGCACTGTGCGAGGGTCAGTGTGTGGGTGTACCGCACTGTGTGAGGGTCAGTGTGTGGGAGTACAGCATGTGTGAGGGTCAGTGTGTGGGTGTACCGCACTGTGTGGGGGTCAGTGTGGGAGTACAGCACTGTGTGGGCGTCAGTGTACCGCACTGTGTGGGGGTCAGTGTGGGAGTACAGCATTGTGTGGGGGTCAGTGTGGGAGTACAGCACTGTGTGGGGGTCAGTGTGGGAGTACAGCACTGTGTGGGGGTCAGTGTGGGAGTACAGCACTGTGTGGGCGTCAGTGTGTGGGAGTACAGCACTGTGTGGGGGTCAGTGTGTGGGTGTACCGCACTGTGTGGGGGTCAGTGTGTGGGGATTACCGCACTGTGCGAGGGTCAGTGTGTGGGTGTACCGCACTGTGTGGGGGTCAGTGTGTGGGGATTACCGCACTGTGCGAGGGTCAGTGTGTGGGTATACCGCACTGTGTGGGGATTACCGCACTGTGCGAGGGTCAGTGTGTGGGTGTACCGCACTGTGTGAGGGTCAGTGTGTGGGAGTACAGCATGTGTGAGGGTCAGTGTGTGGGTGTACCGCACTGTGTGGGGGTCAGTGTGGGAGTACAGCACTGTGTGGGCGTCAGTGTACCGCACTGTGTGGGGGTCAGTGTGGGAGTACAGCATTGTGTGGGGGTCAGTGTGGGAGTACAGCATTGTGTGGGGGTCAGTGTGGGAGTACAGCACTGTGTGGGGGTCAGTGTGGGAGTACAGCACTGTGTGGGCGTCAGTGTGTGGGTGTACCGCACTGTGTGGGGGTCAGTGTGGGAGTACAGCACTGTGTGAGGGTCAGTGTGTGGGTGTACCGCACTGTGTGGGGGTCAGTGTGTGGGTGTACCGCACTGTGTGGGGGTCAGTGTGGGAGTACAGCACTGTGTGGGGGTCAGTGTGGGAGTACAGCACTGTGTGGGGGTCAGTGTGTGGGAGTACAGCACTGTGTGGGGGTCAGTGTGTGGGTGTACCGCACTGTGTGAGGGTCAGTTGTTAAGGATACAGCGTGGGTCAGACATGCCCCGGTGCCTGACGATGGTGGGTCTGTTGGAATTGTTTGAAGTGAGCAGGACTGTATGCATTGTGACTCGGAGTGTGGTTGACATCTGAGAGAGTTGTTGATTTATTTCCTTGTTCCTTTCCAGGCGGAGCTGATTAGCAAACATGCTCAAGACAAGTTTGAGCTGAATGAGGATTACAGTGAGCGTCAAGGCCTGAGGGGGACACTGGGTGAACAGATGAGCTTTGGTGCTGGCCTGGTTTATTCACTGACCCTGCTGCAGGCCACGCTGCACAAATATGAACAGTAAGCCTGATTAATACCAGAGGACTGGCTTCTGGGACAGTACGTCACTCAGCGTCATACCTACAACCTAACATTGACCAGTAACTGAACACAACTCTCCACATACGCACAGTGACCACAAGGGCAGGCCAGAGTCTGGGAATACTGCAGCGAGTAATTCACCTCCCGACTCCCCAAAGTCTCTCCACCATCTACAAGGCACACACCAGGAGGGTGAGGGAATACTCTCCACGTGCAGCTCCAACAACTCTCCAGAAGTTTGACTCCATCCAAGACAAAGCAGCCTGTGCTTGATTGGCACCACGCCCACAGACATCCCCTCCCTCCCCCACCGATGCTCAGTAGCTGCAGTGTGTACTATCTGCAAGATGCACTGCAGAAATTCAGCAAAGATGCCCAGGCAGCACCTTCCAAACCCATCGCGAAGGACAATTGCAGCAGATGTATGGGAACACCACCCCCCGGCAAGTTCCCTTCCACGCCCCTCCCCATCCTGTCCCAATTGTCCATGACCTTTCCTGGATGTAAGGGATGGAATTTTGGATAAATCCTAGTTTGTGTGTGTGATCTTTGCTGACTGGTATTTGTTTCCCAGGGCTCTAGATCAATGCAGTGTGGATGTCTATAAGAAGATTGGAGGTCTTTACCCTGAGATGAGCGTACATGAGAGATCCCTGGATTTCCTCATTGAACTCCTTCACAAAGATCAATTGGACGAGACCGTTAATGTGGAGCCTCTCACCAAGGCCATTAAATACTATCAGGTACCATCCGCCCAGAGTCACAGTCAGTGACTGAGTGAGATCGCTGAGCATTTCCTGTTACTGAGCCTGGCCTCTTCTCATGGAATTTTAATTCAGCCAGAGGCTGTAGACACTGGGCACCTCTCCCACAGCATTCCCCGAACCGTCAGGTGTGCTGGTCAGGGACAATGCTGGTATGCCACTGGCTCCCACATTTGAACCCTGGTTACTGTCAGTCCATTCTCTTGAGTAATTAATGACGAACAATCACTGTGTTACTATCAGGGGTCTCTGGCAGTTAGTTCCCAAGGGTTATGGTCAGGTCCCTGTCCTTCATTACTGTTGGGGAATGATGACTAGGTGACTGTCAGTGGGTGACTGAGTTTATGGTGAGTGAGTTCTCTCGGATATGATGATTGACGGGTTCTCCCATCATAGAGAGTTCTCTCTGGTTATCATCAGTGAGGTATTTTATCCATGCTCATTGTGTTGTACAAAGTGGGACAGTTCACAAGAAATACCAATTTGAGGGGAAAACCACCATGTGATGAGAAGGCAGTGCTGATTGGTTGTACCCATCAGTAACTTGTTGCAGACAGCCAGAGGGACATGCTGTTACATCCAATGGCACCAATCATTAGGATATAGCCCAGACTAGCAATCACTCACTCCCCACTGCGGATGGGTTGTGTGGTTCCCTCTGTGGCACATACGCCTGATCCCAGAGCCTTCTCTCCTTTGGCAGATGTTTCCAGGAGTTGGGAGTGGTCCTTGGATTTGGGCATTCCTTTCTCCAGCTCCTTCTCCTTTCTCCCTCTTGCTCACGGGTGTTGGAAAAGAATTGTCACCCTTCGGGCAGGACATTGTTCCAAGTCAGTTGGAGGGTCTCCCATACATCAGGATGTATGCTTCATTCCTTGAAGAGCTTTCGAAACACTTTGTCCTCCTCCTTCAAGTGCCTTCTTGAGCTGGGCAAAGAAGATTTCCTTTGGCAGTCAGAAGGCAGATGTCCTCAGCATGTGACCAGCCCACCACCCTGACTTTTGGAGGATCATGGCATCACCATTGCTGTTATTGGCTGTTTCCAGGACGTTGATGTTAGTGCGCCTGTCCCTCCCAGCAGGTGTGAACTGTGTGGGTGTCAGTGCGCCTGTCCCTCCCGGCTGGTGTGGGCTGTGTTGGTGTCAGTGCGCCTGTCCCTCCCAGCTGGTGTGAACTGTGTTGGTGTCAGTGCGCCTGTCCCTCCCGGCTGGTGTGGACTGTGTTGGTGTCAGTGCGCCTGTCCCTCCCGGCTGGTGTGGGCTGTGTTGGTGTCAGTGCGCCTGTCCCTCCCAGCTGGTGTGAACTGTGTTGGTGTCAGTGCACCTGTCCCTCCCGGCTGGTGTGGACTGTGTTGGTGTCGGTGCGCCTGTCCCCTCCCGGCTGGTGTGGGCTGTGTGGGTGTCAGTGCACCTGTCCCTCCTGGCTGGTGTGGGCTGTGTTGGTGTCAGTGCGCCTGTCCCTCCCGGCTGGTGTGGTCTGTGTTGGTGTCAGTGCGCCTGTCCCTCCCGGCTGGTGTGGTCTGTGTTGGTGTCAGTGCGCCTGTCCCTCCCGGCTGGTGTGGGCTGTGTTGGTGTCAGTGCGCCTGTCCCTCCCAGCTGGTGTGGGCTGTGTTGGTGTCAGTGCGCCTGTCCCTCCCGGCTGGTGTGGGCTGTGTTGGTGTCAGTGCGCCTGTCCCTCCCAGCTGGTGTGGACTGTGTTGGTGTCAGTGCGCCTGTCCCTCCCAGCTGGTGTGGGCTGTGTTGGTGTCAGTGCGCCTGTCTATCCCGGCTGGGGTGGACTGTGTTGGTGTCAGTGCGCCTGTCCCTCCCGGCTGGTGTGGGCTGTGTTGGTGTCAGTGCGCCTGTCTATCCCGGCTGGGGTGGACTGTGTTGGTGTCAGTGTGCCTGTCCCTCCCGGCTGGTGTGGGCTGTGTTGGTGTCAGTGCGCCTGTCCCTCCCGGCTGGTGTGGGCTGTGTTGGTGTCAGTGCGCCTGTCTCTCCCGGCTGGTGTGGGCTGTGTTGGTGTCAGTGCGCCTGTCCCTCCCGGCTGGTGTGGACTGTGTTGGTGTCAGTGCGCCTGTCCCTCCCGGCTGGAGTGGACTGTGTTAGTGCGCCTGTCCCTCCCAGCTGGTGTGGGCTGTGTGGGTGTCAGTGCGCCTGTCCCTCCCGGGTGGTGTGGGCTGTGTTGGTGTCAGTGCGCCTGTCCCTCCAGGCTGGTGTGGGCTGTGTGGGTGTCAGTGCGCCTGTCCCTCCCGGCTGGTGTGGGCTGTGTTGGTATCAGTGCGCCTGTCCCTCCCGGCTGGTGTGGGCTGTATTGGTGTCAGTGCGCCTGTCCCTCCCGGCTGGTGTGGGCTGTGTTGGTGTCAGTGCGCCTGTCTATCCCGGCTGGGGTGGACTGTGTTGGTGTTAGTGCGCCTGTCCCTCCCGGCTGGTGTGGGCTGTGTTGTCAGTGCGCCTGTCCCTCCCGGCTGGTGTGGACTGTGTCAGTGCGCCTGTCCCTCCCGGGTGGTGTGGGCTGTGTTGGTGTCAGTGCGCCTGTCCCTCCCGGCTGGTGTGGGCTGTGTGGGTGTCAGTGCGCCTGTCCCTCCCGGCTGGTGTGGGCTGTGTGGGTGTCAGTGCGCCTGTCCCTCCCGGCTGGTGTGGGCTGTGTGGGTGTCAGTGCGCCTGTCCCTCCCGGCTGGTGTGGGCTGTGTTGGTGTCAGTGCGCCTGTCCCTCCCGGCTGGTGTGGACTGTGTTGGTGTCAGTGCGCCTGTCCCTCCCGGCTGGTGTGGACTGTGTTGGTGTCAGTGCGCCTGTCCCTCCCAGCTGGTGTGGGCTGTGTTGGTGTCAGTGCGCCTGTCACATGTGGGACTTGGGCGTCGCTGGCTGGCCAGTATTGACGGCCCATCCCTAGTTGCCCCTTGAGAATGGGGAGGTGAGCTGCCTTGTTGAATCGCTGCAGTCCCCTTGCTGTGGGTTGACCCACAATGCTGGTAGGGAGCGAATTCCAGGGTTTTGCCCCAATAACCGTGAAGGAATGGGATATATTTCCACGTCAGGATAGTGAGGGGCTTGGAGGGGATTGGGGACATTTACCTGACTCTTGGGTAAAATGCAGGGTATGTAGGTTAGTCTGATCTTAGAGTAGGATAAAAGGCTGGCACAACATCGAGGGTCGAAGGGCCTATACTGTGCTGTAGTGTTCTTTGTTCTGTTAGTTTCTGGTGTAGTTCTGGTGCAGGGTGTAATCCAGCAATGGGTGGCTGAGGGTGCAGGGTGTAATCCAGCAGTGGGTGGCTGAGGGTGCAGGGTGTAATCCAGCAGTGGGTGGCTGAGGGTGCAGGGTGTAATCCAGCAGTGGGTGGCTGAGGTACATTGTGCTCAGTCTGATTCTTGAGGGTTGGTTTAAAAGGGGCTAGTTTCTGCTGTTTTGCCATCTTTCTCCCTCCATGAGGAAGCTGTAGACAGGGTGCCAGATAAGGCTCTCTGCCACAAGCTGTTATCCTGCTCCATTCTGCATGTTAGTCATTGTCTCCTAGGGGCTGCAACTGCTTCCCAACTCCCCTCGGGGGAGAAGGCAGAAGGTGCTACATCCTGGACTTCATCGTCTTCATCTCCAGCTTCAGTTTCCCCCGTAACTACAAGTTGTTATAGATCAGCTGTAGAGAGGTCTTCACAGTGGGGCTCCAGCATCTCCTCCACACCCTAAGCCTCCACACCTTCAAATCCAACTTGCTCTGTGAGAGTGACACACTGTTGGGTGATTGCTGAGATCTCCTCTGATGGTTCAACTCCTTAAAACTCCAGAAGAAAATCTGGGGGAAGCTTCCACCAAACTGCACCAGCCAGTTCTTACTGACATCACCCCAGACCTCCCCACACAGAACAGCATTGTCCTGATTCTCCCTCTCAGTAGCTGCCAGCAGCTTCCTGAATGTCTACTTTAAACAGTCACCTTTAAAAGCTGCTCTTGCACCCTGGGCCGTGGTTTGAGTGACAGAGGCTGTGTCCACAGACAGAAATAGCACCTTGATGTTTTCAGACAGCTCACTGATGGTGGGAGGGTGGCTTCGGTGCATTATCTATCATGATGAGAATCTTGAAATCCACGTTTTTTCTCCTGGAATAATTTCTACAGACATCCTCAAAAACATCAACAGTAAGGTCAGGAAAAACCTCGCCCCGTTATCCACCCTCGTCTGCTTGGCCTGAAGTGAGCACCTCGAGTGGACTCAGCGCTAGATCACTCCTAGTGCCAGGGATGGAACGGTGTAACAGCTCCACAGGAGTTCATGTTTTTAAAAAAAGCATTCACCACTCACATTACAGCCAAATTGTGTTGGCGAAACGAACGTTATAGAAGAATACCCTGTATCTGGATTTTTACTCCAATGACATTATCATTTCAACCCGAACTCCCTTCAGTCAGATTCCCTGGATTTTTCTTGGTTACTGAACTGGGTCTGAATGCCACCTGGTGACTTGGCTTACAATCAGAGTTATGCAAAGGCAAGATGTTAGTTGGTAGGAATGCAAATTAAAAACAGAAAATACTCAACAGTTCAGGCAGCATTCACAAAGGGGGAGGGGGAGAGAGAGCTGGAGTTACTGTTTTAGCTCATTAAACTTCCAGCAATCTGACCTGTCCATGGTTACAGTCACAGAGATGTACAGCACAGAAACAGACCCTTCGCTCCAACTCATCCCAACCCACCAGCCAGCACTTGTCCCATATCCCTCCAAACCCTTCCTATAAATATACCCTATTAACTGCTGGAATTGTACCAGCCTCCACCACATCCTCTGGCAGCTCATTCCATACCCGTACCACCCTCTGTGTGAAAAAATGCCCCTTAGCTCCCTTCTATATCTTTCCCCTCTCACCCTAAACCTATGCCCTCTAGTTCTGGACTCCCCCACCCAGTGAAAAGACCTTGTCAATTTGCCCTATCCATGCCCCCTCAAGATGCCTTTGGTCCCTGTCGGTGAGCTATCTCTCTCTCAGCTGAGTATCCAGCAATAATCCATTCATCATAACCAGGAAGGTGGAGGGCAAGGTGGTTATGTTCAGGCAATCTGAAGAGGCAGGAGTTTTTAAAACTTCCATCCCAGGATCAGGGTGTCACTGGCTAGGCCAACAATGATCCCCTGTCCTTGGGGGGAGTTAGCCCCCAGCTACATTGCTGGGTCTGGTGTCACGTATAGGCCAAGCACAGTAAGGATAGTAGTTCCCTTGCCTGAAGGACATTAATGGGCAGTGGTACGTGTGTGTGGTTAGGAGGGGTCTGGGTTGGACACTGAGTCTGGAGGCTGTCAGAGGGTGTTTTTCATTGGGAGTGAGATTCAAGCTGATGTTAATAATGCAGTGAACTGCCCATGAATCCTAGCCTTGGAATGAGTTTGTGATTTTTGTGTTCTGCTGTCTCCTCAGCATCTCTACAGCATCCACCTGTTGGATCACAGTGAGGATTGTACAGTACAGCTGGCTGACCACATCAAGGTAAGGAGTATCACTCAGTAACAATACCTCACTCAACATCAGCACCTTTACAGTGCTAGACGTCTGACTGGAGTTCCATGGGGAATGGGGCCTGAGTTAGGCTGTCTGACTGGAGTTCCATGGGGAATGGGGCCTGAGTTAGGCTGTCTGACTGGAGTTCCATGGGGAATGGGGCCTGAGTTAGGCTGTCTGACTGGAGTTCCATGGGGAATGGGGCCTGAGTTAGGCTGTCTGACTGGAGTTCCATGGGGAATGGGGCCTGAGTTAGGCTGTCTGACTGGAGTTCCATGGGGAATGGGGCCTGAGTTAGGCTGTCTGACTGGAGTTCCATGGGGAATGGGGCCTGAGTTAGGCTGTCTGACTGGAGTTCCATGGGGAATGGGGCCTGAGTTAGGCTGTTGAGAGCTGTTCAGTTCAGTACCTGGGTCACTGTCACCTTTACCTCCAGCTTCCTGTCTGTGGTTCACATCAAGTGGCAGAACATGGGATTAAATACAGAGCTCTCAATTAGCCTTACAGGAGTAGGGACACCTGGCAATGTGTGTCTGTGTGGGGGACAGGGGGCAGTGTGTGTGTTGGGGGGTGGGGGGGGGGGGGCAGTGTGTGTTTGGGATGGGGGAGTGGTGCAGTGTGTGTGTTGGGGGGGGGGGCAGTGTGTGTGTGTTTGGGATGGGGCAGTGGTGCAGTGTGTGTTTGGGATGGGGGAGTGGTGCAGTGTGTGTGTGGGGGTTGGGGGGAGGGAGTGCAGTGTGTGTGTGTGTGTTTGGGATGGGGAGTGGTGCAGTGTGTGTGGGGGTTGGGGTGGGGGGGTGCAGTGTGTGTGTGCTTTTGAATATATGTCTGAGTCACCAAATGTGGCAGCACAGGTAGTAATTAAAGAACCCTTCCAGAATGCAGATTAGATGGTGGCTGATGGGATTACTCAACATGTTCACCAATAACCTCAGGCATAACTAGTCGGGTTAATAACGGGGAGCTAGGAGATGTAGTTTCCTTGGAATTTTAGAAGGTATTCAATACAGTCCCACATAAAAGTTTAGCATTTCAGATTGGAGATAGTATCCTGACACAGGTAGAGTAATACAGCACGGAAACAGAGCCTTTGGCCAAACTGCTCCAAACTGACTACTGAGTGGCAGATGGGGTTCGACCTGGATAAATGTGAAGTGACTCACTTTGGAAGGTTGAGTTTGAATGCAGATTACAGGGTTAAAGGCAGGTTTCTTGGCAGTGTGGAGGATCAGAGGGATCTTGGGCTCCATGTACACAGATCCCTCAACATTACCATCCAAGTTGACAGGGTTGTTAAGAAGGTGTATTGTGTGTTGGCTTTCATTAACAGGGGGATTGAGTTTAAGAGCCGCGAGGTTATGCTGCAGCTCTATAGAGCCCTGGGTAGACCACACTTGGAATATTGTGTCCCGTTCTGGTTACCTCATTACGGGAAGGATGTGGAAGGTTTAGAGGAGGAGCAGAGGAGATTTCCCAGGATGCTGCCTGGACTGGAGGGTGTGTCTGATGGAGAAAGGTTGAGGGAGCTCGGGGTTTCTGATTGGAGTGAAGAAGGATGGGAGGGGAGTTGATAGAGGGGGACAGGATGGTGAGAGGCAGAGAGAGAGTGGCTAGGCAGAGACTTTTTCCCAGGGTGGAAATGGTTATCATGAGGGGGAAAGTTTTAATGTGATTGGAGGAGGGTTTAGGGGAGATGTCAGAGGGAGGGTCTTTACTCCCACCACTGGCAGTGCATTCCACACATCCCCCACTCTCTGTGTAGAGTCAGATACATTACGAGAAAGTGAGGATTGCAGACGGTGGAGATCCGAGTAGAGATTAGAGTGGTGCTGGAAAAACACACCAGGTCAGGCAGCATCCAAGGAGCAGGAAAATCAATGTTTCAGGCCAGAGTTCTTCATCAGGAATAGAGGCTGGGAGCCTCGGGGGTGGAGAGATCATTGGGGGGAGGGCTGGGGAAAAGGTAGCTGAGAGTGTAATAGATGGAGGAGTTGTGGGTAAAGGTGATGGGTCAGAGGGCAGGGTTGTGTGGATAGGTGGAAAGGAAGATAGGCAGGAGGACAGGTCATGAGGGCGGTGCTGAGCTGGAAGGCTGGAGCTGGGGTGAGGTGGGGGATGGGGAAATGAGGAAACTGGTGAAGTCCACATTGATGCCCTGGGGTTGAAGTGTTCCGAGGCAGAAGATGAGGTGTTCTTCCTCCAGGCGTCTGGTGGTGAGGCAGCGGCGGTGAAGGAGGCCCAGGACCTCCATGTCCTCGGCAGTGTGGGAGGGGGAGTTGAAATGTTGGGCCACGGGGCGGTGTGGTTGATTGGTGTGAGTGTCCCGGAGATGTTCCCTAAAGTGCTCTGCTAGGAGGCGCCCAGTCTCCCCAATGTAGAGGAGACCGCATCGGGAGCAACGGATACAATAAATGGTGGATATTGGTGGATGTGCAGGTAAAACTCTGATGGATGTGGAAGGCTCCTTTAGGGCCTTGGATGGAGGTGAGGGGGGAGGTGTGGGCACAGGTTTTACAGTTCCTGCGGTGGCAGGGGAAGGTGTAAGGATGGGAGGGTGGGGGGCATTGAAACAACAGTTGGACAAGGACATGGATGGCAGTAAATTGAGAAGTGTGGAGGTTAGGTTGATCTTAAATGAAGATAAATTCTCAGCCCAGCATTGTGGGCCGAAGGGCCTGTACTTACCCTCTGGTCCTTGACTGTGCCCATGGTGCTGTGAGACAGCAGTGCTAACCACTGAGCCCTGCTGCCTCACAGCACCGGGACCCAGGTTCAATCCCAGCCTCGGGTGACTGTCTGTGAGGGTTTCCTCCGGGTGCTCCGGTTTCCTCCCACAATCCAAAGATGTGCAGGTCAGGTGAATTGGCCATGCTAGATTGCCCGTAGTGTTAGGTACATGAGTCAGGTGTAAATATAGGGTAGGGAACGGGTCTGGGTGGGTTACTGTTCGGAGGGTCAGTGTGGACTTGTTGGGCCGAAGGGCCTGTTTTCATACTGTAGGGAATCAATTCTAATGTAATCTCCCACAAGGGGAAACAGCCTGTCTGCCTGTCCCCTGTCAAGACCCTGAGGAATTGTGTATGTTTCAGTAAGGTCACCTCTCATTCTTTGATATGACAATGAGTACAGACTCAGCCCACTCAGCCTCGCTCAGGAGCAGAGGTGGTCTCTATCTGATAGCAATCGAGGGACCCTTCTCTGGATTACTCCCAATCTCAGCCTGTTCCTATTTGGATAACGTGCTCCCCTCGCTGTCCAGGTTACACTGGGTTAGGGAGGATCCTCGCCCAGCTCTGACCACTACCTGACACAGTCAGGTCAAACCCTGCAAAGGCCCAGGTTCCCTTTGCCTTGCGTATTCCCCACGGAGCTGGGACACAGGCTTTCAGGGATTGGGGATTGGGATCAGGATGGGGGTCACTGACAGAGTTTCTGATTGGTTAATGAAATGTCTTCCTGTTACAGTTTACACAGAGTGCTCTGGATTGTATGGCCGTGGAAGTGGGAAGGTTACGCTCCCTGTTACAGGTCAGGAGCCAATATTCCCAATGACCCTTCACATTGACACCAGACCGTCACTCTGATCTCTCAACCATGACCCACTGTGAGCTGCACCACCCACACCCACCTCCCCCACACCCGCCACTCCCCCCCACACCCGCCCCTCCCCCCCCACACCCGCCCCTCCCCCCCCACACCCGCCCCTCGCCCCCCACACCCGCCCCTCGCCCCCCACACCCGCCCCTCCCCCCCACACCCGCCCCTCCCCCCCCACACCCGCCCCTCCCCCCCCACACCCGCCCCTCCCCCCCACACCCGCCCCTCCCCCCCACACCCGCCCCTCCCCCCCACACCCGCCCCTCCCCCCCACACCCGCCCCTCCCCCCCACACCCCGCCCCTCCCTCCCACACCCGCCGCCTCCCTCCCACACCCACCATCTCCCTCTCCCTCGCCCTCACCCTCACTCTCTCCCTCTCCCTCTCCCTAACCCTCACCCTCACCAACACCCACCACTCTCACACACCACCCTCGCTCACGCCCACCATCCTCGCCTACACGCAAAGCCACACACCACCCACACCCAAGACCCACCACACTCTCCACCCACCACCCTCGCCCTCACCCACGGCCCTCACATACCACCCTGTCCCACACCCAGACCCTCACCCACCCCACCACCCTACCCTACACTATCGCACCCGTCCACCCACCCCACACCCTCCCTGACACACCTGCCCATATGTGTGATGGCTGTCTCTGTGCCTTTCCAGGCTGGGCAGGAAGCTACTGATGTAGCCATTCTCCTGAAGGATCTCGGGACATCCTGTAGTGATATCCGCCAGTTCTGTAAGAAGGTGCGGAGACGGATGCCTGGCACAGATGCTCCTGGAATTCCATCAGCACTCTCCTTCGGCCAACAGGCAACTACACTCTTCATTTCCCTTCACCCCCTGTGTGGGAGTCTCTGTGTGGGTGTGGGCAGTGTACCCTGAGCAGGGGGTACACACTGACCTGTGTGTGTGTCCTGCAGGTTGCTGTGTGAGTGTGGGTATCCCCGTGTGTACCTGGGACAGGGGGTACACACTGACCTGTGTGAGTGTGGGTATCCCCATGTGTACCTGGGACAGGGAGTACACACTGACCTGTGAGAGTGTGGGTATCCCCGCGTGTACCTGGGACAGGGAGTACACACTGACCTGTGTGAGTGTGGGTATCCCCGCGTGTACCTGGGACAGGGAGTACACTGACCTGTGTGTGTGCGGGTATCCCCGTGTGTACCTGGGACAGGGAGTACACACTGACCTGTGTGAGTGTGGGTATCCCCGCGTGTACCTGGGACAGGGAGTTCACACTGACCTGTGTGAGTGTGGGTATCCCCGTGTGTACCTGGGACAGGGCGTACACACTGACCTGTGTGTGTGCGGGTATCCCCGTGTGTACCTGGGACAGAGGGTACACACTGACCTGTGTGAGTGTGGGTATCCCCGTGTGTACCTGGGACAGGGAGTACACACTGACCTGTGTGAGTGTGGGTATCCCCGCGTGTACCTGGGACAGGGAGTACACACTGACCTGTGAGTGTGGGTATCCCCGCGTGTACCCGGGACAGGGGGTACACACTGACCTGTGTGTGTGTCCTGCAGGTTGCTGTGTGCGTGCGGGTATCCCCGTGTGTACCCGGCACAGGGGGTACACACTGACCTGTGTGTGTGTCCTGCAGGTTGCTGACACCCTGGTGGAGTGCCGGAAACAGTTGAGCCGCGTCGTGGCCGTGCTGCAGGAGATGGCAGCTGCTGGAGTCCAGCTGGTGGCCCCTTTACCTGAGAACGAGGGGCTGCCCCCTCGCAAACTCGAGGAAGTGGCGAGGACCGCAACCGAGCAGGTGGGTGTGGGACAGGGCACCCTGTAGCCCGTGGGACAGACACCCCCCACTGCCCGGGCACCCTGTACCCGGCGGGACAGACACCCCCCACTGCCCAGGCTCCCTGTACACCCCAGATACTGACACCCCCCCCACTGCCCGGGCGCCCTGTACACCAGGGACAGATACCCCCCACTGCCCGGGCTCCCTGTACCCTCTGGGACAGACACCCCCCACTGCCCGGGCTCCCTGTGCCCCAGACAGTGACGCCCCCAGGCCCACCTTCCCACTCTGCCGTTCCGCACGCAGAGACAGTGAGAACCCTTGCAGTTCTGGGAAGACGGGGAAACACCGTGACGGTGATTGAGTGGTTCCTGTTCGCAGAATTTACCGAGAGGATTCTTTTGCCGGTCAGAATGCTGCTTCTCACCTTTCGTTGTGCTGAGAGAGCTGTTTGTTGGATTCCTGGGGTGTGAGCCCCCTTCTCCAGCTCTCTGGGTTAGTTAGTAAAAGGGGCAGCTTATCGCAGCTGGTCAGCCCTGGGAACCAATGCAGGCATCGAGCACTGTCATTGAAATAAAACCAAGAACTGCAGAAACTCAGCAGGTCTGACAACATCTGTGATGAGAAAGCAGAGGTCATGTTTTGGGGTTTTGGAAAGCCCCCAGACTCTGGATGAAGAGATCGAGTGCAGGTAAAAAGCCAGAGGGAGGGGTCCACATGCTGGGGGAGTGTTGGAGCTGGGTGAAGGGAAGAGGGCTCTTGTCCAAAGGAATGGGCACTGAGGCGAAGGCGGTGGAAGGAGAGTTTGATATCATGTCATGTCTGAAATTCATGAAAGGTGGGGACGCAGAGGGGTAAGCCCTTTGCTGGGGACAGAATGTTCAACATCAGACAGTGGAAGGTCAGGAGGGATGGTTGGACAATATGATTGAGTCAGAGAGAAGGGGAGGGGAGGAGGGTTCAGCAGGACTGCTCCTCTCTCTGAATTTTTGCATCTTTTGTTCGGTGATGCCTGAAACACAGAGACAAACCTTGTTCATCCAGCGAATGAGCCAAAGGGTGTAAATGGAGCAGTGCAGCCCTGGGGGCAGTGTGATGTGATACTGTTGGAGAGGGAGATAGAGAGTGTGTATATGACTGCACATGGCCCTGAGTGTGGCTCTCAGGGTACAACGAGAGCAGTTCTCCCTGCAAGGTTGGACATCTTTGCCTCCTCACTCTCCACGGGAGTTGTACTGGAGGATTGGAGGGAAGCGAGTGTTGTTCCTCTTTTCAAGAAGGGAAATAGGGCAATCTCTCGCAATTACAGACCAGTCAGTCTCACGTCTGTGGTCAGCAAAGTTTTGGAAAGAATTCTGAGGGATAGGATTTATGACTATTTGGCAAAGCATAGTGTGATTGAAGGCAGTCAGCATGGCTTTGTGAGGGGCAGGTCATGCCTCACAAATCTTATTGAGTTCTTTGAGGAGGTGACGAGACAGGTCAACGACGGTTGAGCAGTGGATGTGGTGTAAATGGATTTCAGCAAGGCATGTGATAGGGTTCCCCACGGTAGGCTCATTCATAAAGTCAGGAAGTATGGGATACAGGGAGACTTGGCTATCTGGATTCAGAATTGGCTGGCTGACAGAAGGCAGAGAGTGGTTGTAGATGGAAAGTATTCTGTCTGGAGGAGAGTGTTGAGTGGGGTCCCGCAGGGCTCTGTTCTTGGGCCTCTGCTCTTTGTAAATGACTTGGATGAGGAGGTTGAGGGGTGGGTTAGTAAATTTGCAGATGACACAAAGGTTGGAGGTGTTGTCAATAGTATAGAGGGCTACTGCAGGCTGCAGCACGACATAGACAGGATGCAGAGCTGGGCTGAGAAATGGCAGATGGAGTTCAACCTGGATAAATGTGAAGTGATGCATTTTGGAAGGTTGAACCCAAATGCTGGATATAGGATTAAAGACAGGATTCTTGGCAATGTGGAGGAACAGAGGGATCTGGGTGTGCAAGTACATAGATCCCTCAAAGTTGCCCTCAAAGAAAGGTTGACTAAGTTCAGAGTTTTCTCTCTGGAGAGGAGGAGGAAGAGAGTGACCTGATCAAGGTGTACAAAATAATGAGAGGAATAGATAGAGTCAACAGCCAGAGACTTTTCCCCAGGGCAGGATTGAGGGTACGAGAAGTCATAGTTTGAAGATCTGAGGAGGAAGGTATAAAGGAGACGTCAGAGGTAGGTTTTTTACGCAGAGAGTTATGAATGTATGGAATGCGTTACCAGCGGTGGTGGCGGGAGCAGAGTCATTGGGAATCCTCGGTACAACATTGAGGGTTGAAGGGCTTGGTCTGTGCTGTACTTGTCCATGTTCTGTGTTCTGTCATGGAGATACCTGTGATCCTGAGGGATTCACAACCCAAAGGATGAAAGTTGAATTACAGGCCAAATGGGCTGAGACTGAGCTGGAGAGAGTCACTGAGCAATGTGGGTGTGGGTGTGGAAACAAATCCTTGGTCAAACACCGGGAGTGACACTCAAATTAATGTCATCGACAGGAAAAAGGACTGACCCCAAAATTCGGTCGCAGCACACATTTTGAAGGCTGACCCATCCCAAAATGTTAACTGTGATTTCTCTCCACAGATGCTGCCAGACCTGCTGAGCTTTTCCAGCAACTTCTTTGTTTGTGTTATTGGCATTGTTGTTGATAACTTGTCACCATCTCACTGCCCAATCAGCAGCGGGTTCCCCACAAACCTCCATGTGTAGTCAGGCCCCTAGATCCAGCTCATTGGTCCTTCTGTAATTGCCCACTGTTACAGCCAACAGCAGGGGCCCTCTGAATGAGAGTCAGGGAACCTGCTGTTAACCAGTACGTTAGTCTTTCAACAATCCTTGTTATTTCAACAGTGTTTTGTTCCATTTCATTTTGGATGATCAGCGATATGGAAATATAAAAGATAGGAGTGGTGAATGTGCTGAACACTGTGCATTCCTCATTTCGGACCTTGTGGTGGAGGGATGGTCATTGATGAAGCAGCTGAAGGTGGTTGGGCCCTGGGGAATGAGAGCTGTTTTGGGGGAGTGTCCCTTCCTTTGAGCTAAGAGTCCTGGGTTCAGGTCCCACTCCTGCCCGAGAGGAGCCAGTTGATGAGAAACCATCTCCCTTGAGAGGCTGCTGTGGTGATGTCCAAGGATATGAGAATGGTTGTACTGAAGGGGGAGTGCTGTCAGACAATAGACAATAGGTGCAGGAGTAGGCCATTCTGCCCTTCGAGCCTGCACCACCATTCAATATGATCATGGCTGATCATCCTTAATCAGTATCCTGTTCCTGCCTTATCTCCATAACCGCTGAAAATGTGTTGCTGGAAAAGCGCAGCAGGTCAGGCAGCATCCAAGGAACAGGAGAATCGATGTTTTGGGCATGAGCCCTTCTCCATAACCCTTGATTCCACTATCCTTGAGAGCTGTATCCAACTCTTCCTTAAATGAATCCAGTCTGTCTCACATTGGCAATAATATTGTTTAGAATTGATGCTGCAGTTGGGAGGCTGACCGTGGGTGTTGACCTGTCCCCAGGGGGTGTAGGTATTGCAGGGTACAGGCAGTGATTTTGATTTTGATGGGATCTGGTTCTCAGGTGTATGGAGCACAGGCGACCAGCCCGTACGAGTGTCTCCGTCAGTCATGTACGGTCATCATTGTCACAATGAACAAGATGGCCACCGCCATGCAGGAGGGAGAGTATGACTCCGAGAAGGCATTGGTGAAGGTAAGGGCACTGTACCAGGTAGCACTGATGTAGCCACGGGCACAGACACTGGGTGTAGTGTCTGTAAGGGACTGGCTACTGGACAGGCTGTGGGGGTAGGGACGGGGAGGGCGCTGTGTGGGGTTTCCCTGTCTGCCCTTGGCAGGCTGTGGGGGTAGGGACGGGGGGGCCGCTGTGTGGGGTTTCCCCGTCTGCCCTTGGCAGGGTGTGGGGGTGGGGACAGGGGGGGCCGCTGTGTGGGGTTTCCCTGTCTGCCCTTGGAAGGGTGTGGGGGTGGGGATGGGGGCGTGCCGCTGTGTGGGGTTTCCCTGTCTGCCCTTGGAAGGGTGTGGGGGTGGGGATGGGGGCATGCCGCTGTGTGGGGTTTCCCTGTCTGCCCTTGGAAGGGTGTGGGGATGGGGGCGTGCCGCTGTGTGGGGTTTCCCTGTCTGCCCTTGGAAGGGTGTGGGGATGAGGGCGTGCCGCTGTGTGGGGTTTCCCTGTCTGCCCTTGGCAGGGGGTGGGGGTGGGGATGGGGGCGTGCCGCTGTGTGGGGTTTCCCTGTCTGCCCTTGGAAGGGTGTGGGGATGGGGGCGTGCCGCTGTGTGGGGTTTCCCTGTCTGCCCTTGGAAGGGTGTGGGGATGGGGGCGTGCCGCTGTGTGGGGTTTCCCTGTCTGCCCTTGGCAGGGGGTGGGGGTGGGGATGAGGGCGTGCCGCTGTGTGGGGTTTCCCTGTCTGCCCTTGGCAGGGGGTGGGGGTGGGGATGGGGGCGTGCCGCTGTGTGGGGTTTCCCTGTCTGCCCTTGGAAGGGTGTGGGGATGGGGGCGTGCCGCTGTGTGGGGTTTCCCTGTCTGCCCTTGGCAGGGGGTGGGGACAGGGGACCACTGTGTGGGGTTTCCCCGGCGGTGCTTGCGGTGTGTGGGGGTGGGGAGGTGGCCGGTGTGCAGGGGTGGGGAGGTGCCTGCGGTGCGGGGGTGGGGACGGGCCCGCGGGGGCGGGGGCGGTGCTCGCGGTGTGCGGGGGTGGGGCGGTGGCCGGTGTCTGGGATCTCCCTGTCTGACCGTGCTGCGTGCGGTTGGGTCCTAGCCAGCACGGCCGGTGGATCAGCGTGCTGCGTCTCTCAGACCGTGCTGGGTGTGGGGGTGGGGGTGGGGCGGTGCCCGCGGTGCGGGGGTGGGGCGGTGTCTGGGGTCTCCCTGTCTGACCGTGCTGCGTGCGGTTGGGTCCTAGCCCGCACGGCCGGTGGATCAGCGTGCTGCGTCTCTCAGACCGTGCTGGGGGTGGGTGCAGGGGTGGGGCGGTGCCCGCGGTGCGGGGGTGGGGCGGTGTCTGGGGTCTCCCTGTCTGACCGTGCTGCGTGCGGTTGGGTCCTAGCCCGCACGGCCGGTGGATCAGCGTGCTGCGTCTCTCCGAGCTGAAATCACCGATGCTGAGGGCCTGGGACTGAAACTGGAGGATCGAGAAACTGTCATCAAAGAGCTGAAGAAATCCTTGAAGATCAAGGTGAGTGCCTGAGATGGGGCGGTGTCGCTGACTGCGGTGAGATCTATACTCCCAGAAGAACTGCAAACAGGAGGAGGCCATTCAGCCCCACCGAGCCTGCTCCACCATTCCGCCCCACCGAGCCTGCTCCACCATTCCGCCCCACCGAGCCTGCTCCACCATTCCGCCCCACCGAGCCTGCTCCACCATTCAGCCCCACCGAGCCTGCTCCACCGTTCCTCACATCGAGTTTCCTGCCCTTTGCCTGTCACCCGTTATTTACCTGACTGATCAAGAATCTCTCTATCTCAGCCTTAAATGTACACATGGACCCTGACCCCCACAGCTCTCTGTGGGAAGGATGTCCCTGGAGGACATGAGTGAATGTAGAACATTGCAGCGCAGTACAGGCCCTTCGGCCCTCGATGTTGCCCCGACCTGTCATACCAATGTAAAGCCCATCTAACCTACACTATCCCATGTACGTCCATTTGCCTGTCCAATGACAACTTGAATGTACTTAAAGTTCGCAAATCTACTACCGTTGCAGGCAAAGCATTCCATACCCTTACTACTCTCTGAGTAAAGAAACTACCTCTGACATCTGTCCTATATCTATCACCCCTCAATTTAAAGCTATGGCCCCTTGTACTCGCCGTCACCATACTTGGAAAAAGGCTCTCCCTGCCCACCCTATCTAACCCTCTGATTATCTTGTATGTCTCTATTAAGTCACCTCTCAACCTTCTTCTCTCTAACAAAAACAGCCTCAAGTTCCTCAGCCTTTCCTCGTAAGACCTTCCCTCCATACCAGGCAACATCCCAGTAAATCTCCTCTGCACCCTTTCCAAAGCTTCCACATCCTTCCTATAATGCAGTGACCAAAACTGTACACAATACTCCAAGTGCGGCCACACCTAGAGTTTTGTACAGCTGCAGCATAACCTCCTGGTTCCAGAACTCGATCCCTCTATTAATAAAAGCTAAAACACTGTATGCCTTCTTAACAACCCTGTCAGTCTGGGTGGCAACTTTCAGGGATCTGTGTACCTGGACACCGAGATCTCTCTGCTCATCTACACTACCAAGAATCTTACCATTAGCCCAGTACTCTGCATTCCGGTTACTCCGACCAAAGTGAATCACCTCTCACTTGTCCGCATTAAACTCCATTTGCCACCTCTCAGCCCAGCTCTGCAGCTTATCTATGTCTCTCTGTAACCTACAACATCCTACGTCACTATCCACAACTCCACCGACCTTAGTGTCGTCTGTGAATATACTAACCCACCCTCCTACGCCCTCATCCAGGTCGTTTATAAAAATGACGAACAGCAGTGGACCTAACACTGACCCTTGCGGTACGCTGCTAGTACCTGGACTCCAGGATGAACATTTCCCATCAACCACCACCCTCTGTCGTCTTTCAGCAAGCCAATTATGATCCAAACTGCTATATCTCCCACAATCCCATTCCTCTGCATTTTGTACAATAGCCTACTGTGGGGAACCTTATCGAACGCCTTGCTGAAATCCTATACACCACAGCAACCGGTTTACCCTCATCTGTTTGGTCACTTTCTCAAAGAAGTCAATAAGGTTTGTGAGGCACGACCTACCCTTCACAAAACCATGCTGACTATCCCAAATCAAATTATTCCGTTCTAGATGATTATAAACCCTATCTCTTATAACTTTTTCCAACACTTTACCAATAACTGAAGTGAGGCTCACTGGTCTATAGTTACCAGGGTTGTCTCTACTCCCCTTCTTGAACAGGGGAACCACATTTGCTATCCTCCAGTCCTCTGGCACTATTCCTGTAGACAATGACGGTTTAAAGATCAATGCCAAAGGCTCGGCAATCTCCTCCCTGGCTTCCCAGAGGATCCTAGGATAAATCCCATCCGCCCCAGGGGACTTATCTATTTTCACACTCTGCAGGGTTTCTAATACCTCTTCCTTGTGAACCTCAATCCCACCTAGTCTGGTAGCCTGTATCTCAGTATTCCCCTCGACAACATGAGTGAATACTGTCAAAAAATATTCATTTAGTGCTTTCCCTATCTCCCCTGACTCCATACACAACTTCCCACTCTATCCTTGATTGGACCTAATCTTACTCTTGTCATTCTTTTATTCCTTAAATACCTATAGAAAGCCTTAGGGTTTACCCTGATCCTATCCGCCAACAACTTCTTATGTTCCCTCCTGGCTCTTCTGAGCTCTCTCTTTAGGTCTTTCCTGGCTACCTTGTAACCCTCAAGCGCCCTAACTGAGCCTTCACATCTCATCCTAACATAAGCCGCCTTCTTCCTCTTGATCAGAGATTCCACTTCCTTCGTAAACCACAGTTCCTGTGCTCTAAGCTTCCTCCCTGCCTGACAGGTACATACTTATCGAGGACACACAGGAGCTTTTCCTTGAATAAGCTCCACATTTCTAATGTGCCCATCCTCTGCAGTTTCCTTCCCCATCCTATGTTTTCTAAATCTTGCCTAATCGCATCGTAATTGCCTTTCCCCCAGCTGTAACTCTTGCCCAGTGGTATACACCTATCCCTTTCTATCACTAAAGTAAACATAACAGAATTGTGATCGCTATCACCAAAGTGCTCACCTACTTCCAAGTCTAACGCCTGGCCGGGCTCATTACCCAGTACCAAATCTAATGTGGCTACACCCCTTGTCGACCTGTCTACATACTGTGTCAGGAAGCCCTCCTACACACACTGGACAAAACCTGACCCATCTATAGTACTCGTACTATAGTGTTCCCAGTCAATGTTTGGAAAGTTGAAGTCCCCATGACAACTACCCTGTCTCTGTCACTCCTATCCAGAATCATCTTTGCTATCCTTACCTCTACATCTCTGGAACTGTTTGGAGGCCTATAGAAAACTCCCAACAGGGTGCCCTCTCCTTTCCTGTTTCTAACCCCAGCCCATACTACCTCAGTAGACAAGTCCCCAAACATCCTTTCTGTAACTGTAATACTGTCCTTGACCAACAACGCCACACCTCCCCCTCTTTTACCATCTTCACTGTTCTTACTGATACATCTAAATCCTGGAACCTGCAACAACCATTCCTGTCCCTGCTCTATCCATGTCTCCGAAATGGCCACAACATCGAAGTCCCAGGTACCAACCCATGCTGCAAGCTCACCCACCTTATTCCGGATGCTCCTGGCGTTGAAGTAGACACACTTCAAACCAACTTCTTGCTTGCCGTTGCCATTGTGCGTCCCTGAAACTTGATTTCGGACCTCCCTACTCTCAACCTTTTTGATACTCATAGAACATAGAACAATACAGCACAGAACAGGCCCTTCGGCCCACGATGTTGTGCCGAACATCTATCCTAGATTAAGCACCCATCCATGTACCTATCCAATTGCCGCTTAAAGGTCACCAATGATTCTGACTCTACCACTCCCATGGGCAGTGCATTCCATGCCCCCACCACTCTCTGGGTAAAGAACCCACCCCTGACATCTCCCCTATACCTTCCACCCTTCACCTTAAATTTCTGTCCCCTTGTACTTGAACTACAGTTTTGGTTCCCATTCCCCGGCTGGATTAGTTTAAACCCACCCCAATAGCCTTAGCGAATCTTCTCCACGCCCCCCCCCCCCCCCCGCCAACCCAATACGATATTGGTACCCCTCTGCTTCAGATGAAGACCATCCTGTTTGTAGAGGTCCCACCTACTCCAGAAAGAGCTCCAATTATCCAAGAATCCAAAACCATCTCCATCCCTGTAGCCACGTGTTCACCTCCTCCCTCTCCCTATTCCTCGCCTCACTAACACATGGCAAGGACAACAAACCACAGACAACAACCTGATGGGCTTTTCTGACAATCCACAATGAATTCTTGGTCACCCTCAGTTTCCTAATTCAGATTCCGGTCCACCATCTGTCATGGCAGGATTCCAACCTGGGTCCCCAGAGCGTTACCTGGGGCTCGAGATGACCATTCCTGTGATAGTGCCACTTTGCTGTTGCCTCTCCTTACCAGGAACCATCCTTGTGAAAGTGTCTGAACTAACTTCAGTGAAATAATATCATGCCTTAAATTAGGGAACCAGAACTGCTCTCAGTACTCCAGCCAGTAAGACGTCAGGGTTTACCCTAACTCAGGGCCAACATTCCACCCCATTTCCTGACTACCTGCTGAACGTGTGCTCACTTTCTGTATTCCATGCACAGGTCCCTCTGCAGGTTTTCTCCATTTAAATTATACTCTGTTCATCTGCTCTCCCTTCCAGAATAAACAACTTCACACTTTCCCACGTCGTAGCCCATATGCCAACTTTGCCTTTCCATCTGTATTTGTGCTGTCTGTAAATTTGGTTCCAGTACATTGGCTTCCTTCCTCCGAGCCATGAATGTAGATTGTCTCCAGTTAGAGTGCCAGCACTGACCCTTTGGAACCCCTGGTTACAGGTCACCAGACTGAAAACAGAACCCCTTCTCCCAGTCATGGTTGTGTGCCCACCAGCCAATTCTCTGTCCATGTCAATCTACTCCCTCCAACACAATGAGCTGTTGTCTTATGGCTTAGCCTTGTGTGATGTAGTTTGTTGACCACCTTGAACTCGAAATATAACACATCTATTAGTTCCCCTGTAGACACTCGGGCTGAGACTTACTCCAAAACCTAAAGTACATGAGTCAGAGACCATTTCCCTTTGATGAAGCCCGTCCTGAATCTGCTTCATTAGATTACTTAAGATTTTCCAAATGTTCACGCAGTCATGAAGTTATCCAGCGTGGAAACAAACCCTTCAGTCAACTCATCCACATCGACCAGGCATCTCAATCTGACCTAGTCCCACCTGCCAGCACCCGGCCCATATCCCTCCAAACCCTTCCTATTCGTATATCCATCCAGATGCCTTTGAAATGCTGTAATTATACCAGTCCCCACCACATCCTCTGGCAGCTCATTCCATACCCGTACCACCCTCTGTGTGAAAAAGTTGCCCCTTCGGTCCCTTTTAAAGCTTTCCCCTCTCACCTGGAACCTATGCCCAACCTTCCCTAATAATTGATTCCAATACTTCCACAATAACTGCTTGGCTAATTGGCCTGTAGTTACCTGCATTTTCCCCCTCCCTCCCTTTCTGAATCGAGCTGTCACATTGGCAGCTTTCTGTTACTTTGCCAGAATCCAAGGATTTTTGGAAAATTACAACCAATGTATGCACTATTTCTGTAACTCCCTCTTTTAGGATCCAAGGATACAAATCATCAGGACCAGGGCCTTATCTGCCCTTCGCCCTTTAGCATGCCTCATACAACTTTATCAGTGATGGTGACAGTGTTTAATTCCTCCCAGGATTCTTTCACCTCAGTGGGATGTTTCACATATCTTCCTCTGTAAAGATGATTTGTTTAAATCCAGTGCCATTTTCTTGTTCCCAAAACCATCTCCTCAGATTCATTTTCTAAGAAACCAAAAGAGGCCTGATGGGGCCTTTCAGGAAATAAATGCGTCTCTCTCCTGCTCCCTGACCCCTCCATCAAGGGGGAACAACTTCCTTCCTGCCTCTGCCCGCTCACCATTTTATCCATCTCAATCATGTCCCCCCCCTCAATCTGCTGTACTCAAAGGAGAACAACCACAGGCTGTCACTCTCTGTCTCTCCATCCCTGAAACTCTCCAGGCCAGGAAACCTCCTGGTAAATCTCCTCTGTACCTTCTCCCCCTGGAATGTGGATCCCAGACCTGCACACAGTACTCTCCCTGTGGCCTAGCCAGTGGTTAATACAGTCCCAGCATCACCTCCCTGCTCTCCAACTCCATGCCTCACTGAATGCGAGTGTACGAGAGGCCTCCTGAACCACCTTATCCAGCCTCTGATACCTGAAGGGACACCAAGCTCCCCCTGACCCTGTGTGCCTCCCTGGGTGTAATCACTTGCCGAAACAGAGGGGAAGCAGCCAAAGGAAGGTATTTGAGGTTGTGTGGTCAGGTAGGAGGTGAGGATTAATGGACTGTGAAGGCAGATTGAGGATGGAGGCAGGAAGGACTAGAGTTAGAGAAGGGCCAGAGTGAGCAACGATAATTGGAAGGGAATGATGAAATGTAGAATGGATGTGGGGGATTTGTGGGAACTGTTTTAGGGGGAGGAGTTGTGGGGGTTTGGGGGAACTGAACTCTCCGTGTTCCAGGGGGAGGAGTTGTTGGGGGTTTGGGGGAACTGAACTGTCCGTGTTCCAGGGGGAGGAGTTGTTGGGGGTTTGGGGGAACTGAACTGTCCGTGTTCCAGGGGGAGGAGTTGAGTGAAGCCAGTGTGCGCCTTAGTCTGCTCGAGAAGAAACTGGACTGTTCCTCAAAAGAGGCTGACGATCGAGTGGAGAAAATTCAGGTGAAACTGGAAGAGACACAGACTCTGCTCAAAAAGAAGGAGAAGTGAGTAGTCGAAGCTGCCGACCGGCTTTCAGAGATCTGACACCCCCCCCCCCCCCCCCAACATCACTCACTCACACCGTCACTCTCACTCACACCGTCACTCTCACTCACATTGTCACTCACTCTCTCTCACCGTCACTCACACCGTCACTCACACTCTCACTCACCGTCACTCACTCTCACTCACCGTCACTCACTCACACTCTCACTCACCGTCACTCACACTCTCACTCACCGTCACTCACTCTCTCACTCACCGTCACTCACTCACACCATCACTCACTCTCACACCGTCAGTCACTCACTCACACCGTCACACGCTCACACCGTCACACACTCTCACACCGTCACTCTCACTCTCACCCAGACCGTCACTCTCACTCTCACCCACACCGTCACTCTCATTCTCACTCACACCATCACTCACACTCACACCGTCACTCGCTCACTCACTCACACCATCACTCACACTCACACCGTCACTCGCTCACTCACTCACACCGTCACTCTCTCGCACCGTCACACTCTCGCACCGTCACTCTCTCGCACCGTCACTCGCACTATTCCAGTCTAATGGTTATTGCATCCTCTTGCCTGGCTCACTTGCTGTGACTGTGTGTCTGTGGCTCAACCTCTCCCCATGTGCACGTGGCTCATTCTGTCTCTCTACGTACATGACTTAATTTAACTGTCTCTCTGTGGGCTCGTGCTTGCTCTCCACCCCCCGCCCTCTCCCTCCCCGCCCTCTCCCTCCCCGCCCTCTCCCTCCCCGCCCTCTCCCCCCTGCCCTCTCTCCCGCCCCCCCCCCCCCCCCCCCCCCCCCCCCCCCGGTTTGTCTGAGGAAGTGACCATCTCTGTGTGTTGACAGGGAGTTTGATGAAACGATGGATGCTCTGCAGGCTGACATTGATCAGTTGGAGTCTGAGAAAATGGAATTGAAGCAACGGCTCAGCAGCCAATCAAAGCGTACGATTGAGGGACTGAGAGGGTCACCAGGCTCTGGCATTGCCTCCATAGTAACAGGTACCGTTTCCACAGCGACGGTATTGTCTCCATAGTAACAGGTACCGTTTCCACAGCGACGGTATTGTCTCCATAGTAACAGGTACCGTTTCCACAGCGACGGTATTGTCTCCATAGTAACAGGTACCGTTTCCACAGCGACGGTATTGTCTCCATAGTAACAGGTACCGTTTCCACAGCGACGGTATTGTCTCCATAGTAACAGGTACCGTTTCCACCGCGACGGTATTGTCTCCATAGTAACAGGTACCGTTTCCACAGCGACGGTATTGTCTCCATAGTAACAGGTACCGTTTCCACCGCGACGGTATTGTCTCCATAGTAACAGGTACCGTTTCCACAGCCCCCTCCTGCAGTGTTTTTATGTCAGTAACTACTTTAGGAATAGTCCCATCAGTCCCTTCACCTCTCTACTCCATTCCGGCTCTCTGTCTGCCCCGACCCACCTACCCCCACTCCCACCTACCCCACTCCCACCTACCCCCCTACACCCCTCCCCCCACTCCCACCTTCCCCCCTCCCCCCACTCCCACCTACCCCACTCCCACCTACCCCCCCTTCCCCCCCCACTCCCACCTACCCCCTCCCCCCACTCCCACCTACCCCCCTCCCCCCACTCCCACCTACCCCCTCCCCCCACTCCCACCTATCCCCTCCCCCCACTCCCACCTACCCCCTCCCCCCACTCCCACCTACCCCCCTACACCCCTCCTCCCACTCCCACCTACCCCCCTCCCCCCACTCCCACCTACCCCCTTCCCCCCCACTCCCACCGACCCCCTTCCCCCCACTCCCACCGACCCCCCACTCCCACCGACCCCCCACTCCCACCTACCCCCCTCCCCCCCCCTCCCACCTACCCCCCTCCCCCCCACTCCCACCGACCTCACTCCCACCGACCCCCTTCCCCCCCACTCCCACCTACCCCCTCCCCACCCACTCCCACCTACCCCCCCACTCCCACCTGCCCCCTCTCCCCCCCACTCCCACCTACCCCACTCCCCCCGCTCTCTTGTGCCCACTCTCTTGTGCCCACTCTCTTGTACTCTCTGTCCACAGGCGGCACGGTGGCACAGTGGTTAGCACTGCTGCCCCACAGCACCAGAGACCCGGGTTCGATTCCCGCCTCAGGTGACAGTCTGTGTGGAGTTTGCACGTTCTCTGCATGGATTTCCTCCGGGTGCTCCGGTTTCCTCCCACAGTCCAAAGATGTGTGGGTCAGGGTGAATTGGCCACGAGGAATGTAGGGTTACATGGAGAGGGGAGAGGGTGGTCAGGGTGGGATGCTCTTTGGGGGGTGGGTGTGAACTGAGTGGGCTGAATGGCGTTCTTCCACCCTGTAGAGATTCTCTGATTGTGTGGACCCTCTCTGGACTGTCTCCAGTGTGTATACAGCACTGTATCAGTCTGGTTAAATGTGAACAGTGTGTGAGAGCTTACAGTCTGACCCTGGAATGTGGTTCTGTTCTCTCGTCTGTGTGTCCTTCCAAACCCCCTGATGGTTCTTACTGACTGCCTTTCTCTGTCTTTGCTTTTTAATCTGCACACAGAGGAGCAGTATGGAGGTACAGTATTGTGTCTTCATCACACCTTCCCCCAGCAGCCAGCCTCCGTCTCTCTCCTCCTCTCTCCCCACAACCCCACAAAAGCCTGGCACTACCTCACTCTCCCGTGAACTGCAGGCTCTGAATATTTCCTTGTCAGTGTCAGAATCGGAAGCTCCTGTCACTTCTTACCCGATGAACCAGACTATTGGCTGGTATTCTATCTGGAGGGAGGCCATTCTCCTGATCTCCTGTACCTGCGTGGCAACAAACCTCACATTGAAAAGACAGGCCAGCCTTCCCACTCTCCCCACCTGGTGTGTAGGAAGCTTCACACTCACTATTCAATGGTCTGCTTCTGCTCCATCCCTACTCCCCCTCGCTCTGCCCAGTGTCCTCCCCCTCGCTCTGCCCAGTGTCCTCCCCCTCGCTCTGCCCAGTGTCCTCCCCCTCGCTCTGCCCAGTGTCCTCCCCCTCGCTCTGCCCAGTGTCCTCCCCCTCGCTCTGCCCAGTGTCCTCCCCCTCGCTCTGCCCAGTGTCCTCCCCCTCGCTCTGCCCACGGTCCTCCCCCTCACTCTGCCCACGGTCCTCCCCCACATCCCCCCTCCCCCATGGCTTGCGGATAGTTATAGTTATCTCAGGGTACAGCCGGGTAGAGGTTGTACAAGGTTGGAGAAATGGCCGATGTGGTTTAATCTGGAAGTGTGTTAGGTGATGCATTTCAGGGGGTCACATGCAAGAGGGAAGTGTCCAGGAAATGGGTGGAGCCTGAGGAGCATCGATACACAGAGGGCTGTTGAGGTGCAGGCCCATCGCTCCCTGAACGGAGTCAGGTGGTAAGGAAGGTGTCAGAGGCTGAGGGGGTGAATTGATAAGTGTATAAAATACTGAGAGAGATGGGTCAGGTGACAGCTAGGGTCTTTCTCCCAGAGTGGAAATGACCAGTATCAGGGGGCATAGGGTGAAGGTGAGAGGGAGGAGGGCAGTTTAAAGTAGATATGCAAGGGAAGGTTTCTCCGGCCGGAAGTGCATGCCTGGAATTCACAGCCGGGACAGGTGGTCGAAGCAGATGTTTAAGGGACATTCAGACAGGGAATACAGGGGGACTGACCTTGTGCCGACTGATGGGTCAGTACACCATGTTGTGCTGAAGGCAGTGTTCCTGTGCTGTACTGTTCTGTGTTCATTCAAATCCCCAATCGTTTTCTAACCTGCGGTGAATACAGACCTCATCAAGTGAATCTTTCATAGAACCATAGAGATGTACAGCACAGAAACAGACCCTTCAGTCCAACCTGTCCATGCCGACCAGATATCCCAACCCAATCTAGTCCCACCTGCCAGCACCTGGCCCATATCCCTCCAAACCCTTCCTATTCATATACCCATCCAAATACCTCTTAAATGTTGTAATTGTACCAGCCTCCACCACTTCCTCTAGCAATTCATTTCATACACGTACCACCCTCTGTGTGAAAAAGTTGCCCCTTAGGTCTCTTTTATATCTTTCCCCTCTCACCCTAAACCTATGCCCTCTAGTTCTGGACTCCCCCACCCCAGGGAAAAGACTTTGTCTATTATCCTATCCATGACCCTCATAATTTTATAAACCTCTGTAAGGTCACCTCTCAGCCTCCGATGCTCCAGGGAAAACAGCCCCAGCCTGTCCAGCCTCTCCCTGTAGCTCAGATCCTCCAACCCTGGCAACATCCTTGTAAATCTTTTCTGAACCCTTTCAAGTTTCACAACATCTTTCCGATAGGAAGGAGACCAGAATTGCACACAATATTCCAACAGTGGCCTAACCAATGTCCTGTACAGCCACAACATGACCTCCCAACTCCTGTACTCAATACTCTGACCGATAAAGGAAAGCATATCAAACACCTTCTTCACTATCCTATCTACCTGCGACTCCACTTTCAAGGAGCTATGAACCTGTACTCCAAGGTCTCTTTGTTCAGCAACACTCCCTAGGACCTTACCATTAAGTGTATAAGTCCTGCTAAGATTTGCTTTCCCAAAATGCAGCACCTCACATTTATCTAAATTAAACTCCATCTGCCACTTCTCAGCCCATTGGCCCATCTGGTCCAGATCCTGAAGTAGTTCTTCATTGTATTACAGACAATGTCTGGTTATGAGCCACAGACTGTTGTTAAGTGGGTCATCTTCCCAACATCTTTGACCAGCTCCTAACCCAAACAGTTTAGCATTCTGAGAGGAGAGGCTGCCTTTTAATTCTGTTTTCTTGTGAAGGCCCTTTCAGCGATAGTTTGTAACATGGTGGATTTCAAACATGCATGAAGCTTTGATTGCCTAGTTGACCTGACTTGTGAGAAGTTTCTGGAAGGTTCCTGCTCACTCCTGTCATATCATTATAGCAGCCATCTTTATTGTCCTTTTGAATGCTGTGTGTTTGCCCTCATTGCCTGTGTGTGTCCAATGCACTGTCACAGCTGTCTGATCAATGCTTGTGTTTTTGTACAGGGACAGGCACAGTCCAGGCAGGTGGCCCCATTCCCGTTCAGATCAAGGATTCACCTTTACTCCTGCAGCACATCGAAGCTCTCCGACTGTCTGTCAAGCAGCTGAAGAACGAGAACAACCATTTAAAGGTGTTGGGCGTGTTGGGGAGCACTGGGATGGAGATTGTTTTATGTCCATGGGTTTTGATCATAATTGGCATGTTCCCATAGAAGAGAGGGCAGCTAATGTTTCTGATTTCTAGCACCCACTCTTGTTTTGGGTGTTTTGTGTTATTGCTTTGTGTTTTACTGAAGCGATTCCTGGGATGGTGGGAATGATGTTTGAGGGGAGATTGAGTTGGTTTGGCTTGTACTCAGTGGAGTGTAGAAGAAAGGGAGGGGGGGGGGCGTGGGGGGAGCAGAATCTCATAGAAACCTGTGAAATTCAAACAGAATGCAGGAATATCAGAATGTTCCTGATATTAGGGGAGTCCAGAACCGGGGGTCTGAGTTTCAGGATAACGGGATTGGGATGAGAAATGTCTTCACCCAGAGAGTGGGGAGTCTGTGGATGAGGCCAAAGTACTCTGCTTCCAGCAAAAAGGTAGCTATCGCTCATCTGGCCAAGGGGATCATGGGATATGGCGGGTCAGGTAGCCTACCCATATCCATTTTGTTTCTATGTCTCAAATGCAACAAGGTCTGGTCAATATCTCGACTTGTGACATTCCCACCACATCACTGCCCGGCTGTGAGCATCACCAATACGAGACACTCTAACCACCGCCCCTTGGCATTCAGTGGCGTTACCACCACTGAATCACCCACTATCAACATCCGGGGGTTACCACTGACCAGAAACTCACCACAGAGACACAGTGGCTACCAGAGCAGGTCAGAGACCAGGAATACTGCAGCGAGTAACTCCCCAAAGCCTGTCCTCCATCTACAAGGCTCATGTCAGCAGGGTGAGGGAATGCTCCCCACTTGCCCTGGATGGGTCCAGCTGCAACAACATTCAAGAAACGTGACACCATCCAGGGACAGGGACAAAGCAGCCGCTGATTTGCATCACGTCTACAAACATCCCCTCCCTCCCCCACCGACGCTCAGTAGTAGCGTGTACCATCCCCTCCCTCCCCCACCCCCCCTCAGTAACAGCAGTGTGTACCGTCCCCTCCCTCCCCCCACCGACGCTCAGTAACAGCAGTGTGTACCGTCCCCTCCCTCCCCCCACCGACGCTCAGTAACAGCAGTGTGTACCGTCCCCTTCCTCCCCCCACCGACGCTCAGTAACAGCAGTGTGTACCGTCCCCTCCCTCCCCCACCCCCCCCTCAGTAACAGCAGTGTGTACCGTCCCCTCCCTCCCCCACCCCCCCCTCAGTAACAGCAGTGTATACCGTCCCCTCCCTCCCCCCACCGACGCTCAGTAACAGCAGTGTGTACCGTCCCCTCCCTCCCCCACCGACGCTCAGTAACAGCAGTGTGTACCATCCCCTCCCTCCCCCACCCCCCCTCAGTAACAGCAGTGTGTACCGTCCCCTCCCTCCCCCACCCCCCCCTCAGTAACAGCAGTGTGTACCATCCCCTCCCTCCCCCCACCGACGCTCAGTAACAGCAGTGTGTACCGTCCCCTCCTTCCCCCACCGACGCTCAGTAACAGCAGTGTGTACCGTCCCCTCTCTCCCCCCACCCCCCCCTCAGTAACAGCAGTGTGTACCGTCCCCTCCCTCCCCCCACCGACGCTCACTAACAGCAGTGTGTACCGTCCCCTCCCTCCCCCCACCGACGCTCAGTAACAGCAGTGTGTACCCTCCCCTCCCTCCCCAACCCCCCCCCCTCAGTAACAGCAGTGTGTACCGTCCCCTCCCTCCCCCACCCCCCCTCAGTAACAGCAGTGTGTACCGTCCCCTCCCTCCCCCACCCCCCCCCCCCAGTAACAGCAGTGTATACCGTCCCCTCCCACCCCCCACCGACGCTCAGTAACAGCAGTGTGTACCGTCCCCCCTCTCCCCCCACCGACACTCAGTAACAGCAGTGTGTACCGTCCCCTCTCTCTCCCCACTGACGCTCAGTAACAGCAGTGTGTACCGTCCCCTCTCTCTCCCCACTGACGCTCAGTAACAGCAGTGTGTACCGTCCCCTCCCTCCCCCCACCGACGCTCAGTAACAGCAGTGTGTACCGTCCCCTCCCTCCCCCCACCGACGCTCAGTAACAGCAGTGTGTACCGTCCCCTCCCTCCCCCACCCCCCCCCAGTAACAGCAGTGTGTACCGTCCCCTCCCTCCCCCCACCGACGCTTAGTAACAGCAGTGTGTACCGTCCCCTCCCTCCCTCCCCCCACCGACGCTCAGTAACAGCAGTGTGTACCGTCCCCTCCTTCCCCCACCGACGCTCAGTAACAGCAGTGTGTACCGTCCCCCCTCTCCCCCCACCGATGCTCAGTAACAGCAGTGTGTACCGTCCCCTCCCTCCCCCCACCGACGCTCAGTAACAGCAGTGTGTACCGTCCCCTCCCTCCCCCCACCGACGCTTAGTAACAGCAGTGTGTACCGTCCCCTCCCTCCCCCCACCGACGCTCAGTAACAGCAGTGTGTACCATCCCCTCCCTCCCCCACCCCCCACTCAGTAACAGCAGTATGTACCGTCCCCTCCTTCCCCCACCCCCCCCTCAGTAACAGCAGTGTGTACCGTCCCCCCTCTCCCCCCACCGATGCTCAGTAACAGCAGTGTGTACCGTCCCCTCCCTCCCCCCACCGACGCTCAGTAACAGCAGTGTGTACCGTCCCCCCTCTCCCCCCACCGACGCTCAGTAACAGCAGTGTGTACCATCCCCTCCCTCCCCCACCCCCCCTCAGTAACAGCAGTGTGTACCGTCCCCTCCCTCCCCCACCCCCCCCCTCAGTAACAGCAGTGTGTACCGTCCCCTCCCTCCCCCACCGACGCTCAGTAACAGCAGTGTGTACCATCCCCTCCCACCCCCCACCGACGCTCAGTAACAGCAGTGTGTACCATCCCCTCCCTCCCCCACCGACGCTCAGTAACAGCAGTGTGTACCGTCCCCTCCCTCCCCCACCAACACTCAGTAACAGCAGTGTGTACCATCCCCTCCCTCCCCCACCAACACTCAGTAACAGCAGTGTGTACCATCCCCTCCCTCCCCCACCAACACTCAGTAACAGCAGTGTGTACTATCTACAAGATGCACTGCAGAAATTCATCAAAGATCCTCAGGCAACACCTTCCAGACCCATGACCACTTCCATCTAGAAGGATAAGGGCAGCAGATACATGGGAACACCACCCCCTGCAAGTTCCCCTCCGAACCCCTCCCCAAGTCCTGCCTTGGAAATATATTGCTGTTCCTTCAGTGTCACTGGGTCAGAATCCTGGACCCTGCTGACATTATAGGATTACCTGCAACGCGTGGGCTGCAGTAGTTCACCCTGCTTTTCCTAATCAGCGATGTTACTATACCCTGTGGAGCAGCTGGGATTTGAACATGGGTCTCCAGGTCCTGGGCTAGGGACAGTACCACTGCAGCAGCTGGCAGCTCACCTGCACTTTATCAAGTTGGAGATGGTGAGGACTGCAGATGCTGGAAAGTTGAGAAATTCCAGAGTTGGGAACAGTCGTGTGGAGCAGGAGAAAGGGTCCAACCTAAAACATCAACTCTCCTGTTTCTCTGACCCTGCTGCAGCTGTTCCTCAAGGACAGCTGCATTAAAACTAGTTACTGAGCCTATACCTGGAATCTAGTGTACAGGTGGCAAGCAAGCTACCTGTTCTTATTGCTGCGTTGTTAACTCCAAGAGCCTGGGAATGTTCTGGGGACCTGGGCTCCAATCCCACCAAAACAGATGGGGGAATTTCAATTCAATACAAATCTAGATTTAGGGTCTAATGATGATCACGAAACCATTGTCAATTGTTGGAAAAACGCATCTGGCTCACTCATGTCCTTTAGGGAGGTGAACTGTCATCCTTACCTGATCTGGCCAACATGTGACTCCAGACCCACAGCAATGGGGTTGACTCTTGATTATTTGGATTTAAGATTATTTGAAAAACCATATTTTGATTAGAGATAGCAAGCCTGGCTTTCTGAGGGGCAGGTCATGCCTCACAAACCTTATTGAATTCTTTGAGATTGAAGAAGGTAGAGCAGTGGGTGTGGTGCAGATGGACATTAGCAAGGCATTTGGTAAGGTTCCCCATGGTCGGCTCATTCAGAAAGTAAGGAGCTATGGGATACAGGGAACTCTGTCTGTCTGGATACAGAAAGTAAGGAGCTATGGGATACAGGGAAATCTGTCTGTCTGGATAGAAAGTAAGGAGCTATAGGATACAGGGAAATCTGTCTGTCTGGATCCAGGATGGGCTGGCCCAGAGAAAACAGAGGGAAAGGATTCAGCCTGGAGCTCGGGAACCAGTGGGGTTCCACAGGGATGGGGTCTGGGAGCTCGGTGCTTTGTGATCTTTCTAAATGACTTGGATGAGGAAGTGGAAGGGTGGGTTAGTGAGTTTGCCGATGACACGAAGGTGGGTGGAGTTGTGGATAGTGTGGGGGGCTGTTGTAGGTTACACCGGGACATTGACAGGATGCAGAGCTGGGCTGGGAAGTGGCAGATGGAGTTCAACCTGGAAAGGTATGAGGTGATTCACTTTGGAAGGTTGAGTTTGAATGCAGATTACAGGGTTAGAGGCAGGTTTCTTGGCAGTGTGGAGGATCAGAGGGATCTTGGGGTCCACGTACATAGATCCCTCAACATTACCATCCAAGTTGACAGGGTTGTTAAGAAGGTGTATGGTGTGTTGGCTTTCATTAACAGGGGGATTGAGTTTAAGAGCCGTGAGGTTATGCTGCAGCTCTATAGAGCCCTGGGTAGACCACACTTGGAATATTGTGTCCAGTTCTGGTTACCTCATTACGGGAAGGATGTGGAAGCTTTAGAGAGGGTGCCGAGGAGATTTCCCAGGATGCTGCCTGGACTGGAGGGTGTGTCTGATGGAGAAAGGTTGAGGGAGCTCGGGGTTTCTGATTGGAGTGAAGAAAGATGGGAGGGGAGTTGATAGAGGGGGACAGGATGGTGAGAGGCAGAGAGAGTGTGGCTAGGCAGAGACTTTTTCCCAGGGTGGAAATGTCTGTCATGAGGGGGTATAATGTTAATGTGATTGGAGGAGGGTTTAGGGGAGATATCAGAGGGAGGGTCTTTACACAGAGAGTGTGGGGGGTGGGGGATGTAGTGCCAGTAGAGTCAGAGACATTAGGGATGTTTAAACGACTCTTGCATAGATACATGGGCGATAGTAAAATGTAGGGTATGGAGGTTAGTCTGATCTTAGAGTAGGATGAAAGATCAGCACAACACCGAGGGCTGAAGGGCCTAGACTATGTTCTTAAGTACCCTCTGGGCAATTCATGCTGATCTAGTCAGTGACACCCTCATCCTGAGGGTGGAGAGAGAGAGGGGTTTGGTTTCCTTACCTGAGGAAGGGTGTGTATCTCTGTGACTGAAGGTCAGTTAGCCTGGTATTCAGTGGGCGCCTTAAAGAGTGAAGGGGATCTCCGAGAAACTGAGAACATTCTAACACAACTAGACAGAAACAAATGCAGGAAGGACATTCCCAGTGATGGGGCAGCCTATGACCAGGGATTACACTCCAAGGATAAGGCTAGGCCCTTAGACCTTCCTGTGCAGCCTCAGGGCAAACCTGTCAACAAAGAGGTAGCTGCAGTTTCTGGGACTGAAGGAATCGAAGGCAGTGTGGAGAAAGTAGGAACAAGGTGATCAGCGATGATCAGATAACATGGTGAGCAGCATCAAAGGGCCGAATGGTCTCCTCTAACATTCAGAGCTTAGGGCATGCTATTTCCATTTAGGTGTCCTGTCTTTCTCTTTATGTCCAACATTCTCTCACATACCCCCACCCCCACCCCCCTTTATATCTCTATCTATTTCTCTCTCTCTCGCTCTCGCGCTCTCTCTCTCTCTCTCTCTCTCTCTCGGTGTGAGTTCTCTCAACGCCTCTCCTTCCCCCTCTCACGTGATCCCTCTCTCTGTCCCTCTGTGACTGTTCTCTCCCCACCCCTCCACATCTCCTCTCTCTCAGTCTACCTATCTCTTTGCTCCCACGGTGTCCCTCCCCCTCCCTGTCCAGTTGTCTTCCTGCCATCACATGTACTCTGTCTCTTGCCCCTGCCCTCCCGGGACACAGGCTGCCCAGATGCGAGCAGATTTGGCAGCATTGCCACCGATCCAAGTTGCCAAGCTGTCATTGACCTCACGCCCTCAGGAGGATGAGGCTGGAGTTGGAGCCCTGACGAGGAAGACCAACCAGTTACTGGAGAAACTGCAGCAAATCAGCGCCCAGGTCAAAGTGGTCGATATCTCGCATCGAGGCCCAGGTGAGATTCCAATCCTGAGAACTGAGCTCACACTGTGGGGGGGTCAGTGCTGAGGGAGGGCCGCACTGTCACAGGGTCAGTGCTGAGGGAGTGGGCACTGTCGGGGGGTCAGTGCTGAGGGAGTGGGCACTGTCAGGGGGTCAGTGCTGAGGGAGTGGGCACTGTCGGGGGGTCAGTGCTGAGGGGGTGGGCACTGTCGGAGGGTCAGTGCTGAGGGAGTGGGCACTGCCGGAGGGTCAGTGCTGAGGGAGTGGGCACTGCCGGAGGGGTCAGTGCTGAGGGAGTGGGCACTGTCGGTGGGTCAGTGCTGAGGGAGTGGGCACTGTCGGTGGGTCAGTGCTGAGGGAGTGGGCACTGTCGGGGGGTCAGTGCTGAGGGAGTGGGCACTGTCGGAGGGTCAGTGCTGAGGGAGGGCCGCACTGTCGGGGGGTCAGTGCTGAGGGAGTGCCACATTGTCGGAGGGTCAGTGCTGAGGGAGTGGGCACTGTTGGGTGGTCAGTGCTGAGGGAGGGCCGCACTGTCAGGCAGTGACAGAGGGTCCATGCTGAGGGAGGGAGCAGGCAGTGAAGGAGGGTCCGTGCTGAGGGAGCAGGCAGTGACAGAGGGTCCGTGCTGAGGGAGCAGGCATTGATGGAGGGTCCGTGGTGAGGGAGGGAGCAGGCAGTGACGGAGGGGCCGTGCTGAGGGAGGGGGCAGGCAGTGACGAAGGGTCCATGCTGAGGGAGCAGGCAGTGACGGAGGGGCCGTGCTGAGGGAGGGAGCAGGCAGTGACGGAGGGGCCGTGCTGAGGGAGCAGGCAGTGACAGAGGGTCCGTGCTGAGGGAGCAGGCAGTGATGGAGGGTCCGTGGTGAGGGAGGGAGCAGGCAGTGACGGAGGGGCCGTGCTGAGGGAGGGGGCAGGCAGTGACGAAGGGTCCATGCTGAGGGAGCAGGCAGTGACGGAGGGGCCGTGCTGAGGGAGGGAGCAGGCAGTGACGGAGGGGCCGTGCTGAGGGAGCAGGCAGTGACAGAGGGTCCGTGCTGAGGGAGCAGGCAGTGATGGAGGGTCCGTGGTGAGGGAGGGAGCAGGCAGTGACGGAGGGGCCGTGCTGAGGGAGGGGGCAGGCAGTGACGAAGGGGCCGTGCTGAGGGAGCAGGCAGTGACGGAGGGGCCATGCTGAGGGAGGGAGCAGGCAGTGAAGGAGGGGCCGTGCTGAGGGAGGGAGCAGGCAGTGAAGGAGGGGCCGTGATGAGGGAGGGAGCAGGCAGTGAACGAGGGTCCGTGCTGAGGGAGGGGGCAGGCAGTGACGGAGGGTCCGTGCTGAGGGAGCAGGCAGTGACAGAGGGTCCGTGCTGAGGGAGGGGGCAGGCAGTGACGGAGGGTCCGTGCTGAGGGAGGGAGCAGGCAGTGACAGAGGGGCCGTGCTGAGGGAGCAGGCAGTGACAGAGGGTCCATGCTAAGGGAGGGAGCAGGCAGTGATGGAGGGGCCGTGCTGAGTGGGTGGTCAGTGCTAAGGGAGGGAGCAGGTAGTGACGGAGGGGGTCGTGCTGAGGGAGCAGGCAGTGACAGAGGGGGCCGTGCTGAGGGAGCAGGCAGTGACAGAGGGTCTGTGCTGAGGGAGCAGGCAGTGACAGAGGGTCCGTGCTGAGGGAGCAGGCAGTGACAGAGGGTCCGTGCTGAGGGAGCAGGCACTGACGGAGGGTCCGTGCTGAGGGAGCAGGCACTGACGGAGGGGCCATGCTGAGTGGGTGGTCAGTGCTAAGGGAGGGAGCAGGTAGTGACGGAGGGGGTCGTGCTGAGGGAGCAGGCAGTGACAGAGGGTCTGTGCTGAGGGAGGGGGCAGGCAGTGACGGAGGGTCCGTGCTGAGGGAGCAGGCAGTGACAGAGGGGCCGTGCTGAGGGAGGGAGCAGGCAGTGAAGGAGGGGCCGTGATGAGGGAGGGAGCAGGCAGTGAAGGAGGGTGGTCAGTGCTGAGGGAGGGGGCAGGCAGTGACGGAGGGGCCGTGCTGAGGGAGCAGGCAGTGACAGAGGGTCCATGCTAAGGGAGGGGGCAGGCAGTGATGGAGGGGCCGTGCTGAGTGGGTGGTCAGTGCTAAGGGAGGGAGCAGGTAGTGACGGAGGGAGTCGTGCTGAGGGAGCAGGCAGTGACAGAGGGGGCCGTGCTGAGGGAGCAGGCAGTGACGGAGGGTCAGTGCTGAGGGAGCAGGCAGTGACAGAGGGTCTGTGCTGAGGGAGCAGGCAGTGACGGAGGGTCAGTGCTGAGGGAGCAGGCAGTGACGGAGGGTCAGTGCTGAGGGAGCAGGCAGTGACAGAGGGTCCGTGCTGAGGGAGCAGGCAGTGACAGAGGGGCCGTGCTGAGGGAGCAGGCAGTGACGGAGGGGCCGTGCTGAGTGGGTGGTCAGTGCTAAGGGAGGGAGCAGGTAGTGACGGAGGGGGTCGTGCTGAGGGAGCAGGCAGTGACGGAGGGTCTGTGCTGAGGGAGCAGGCAGCAACGGAGGGTCTGTGCTGAGCGGGTGGTCAGTGCTGCTGTAGGAACTGTGTTCACCCTGAGGTTGTTTCTGATGGTTTTAGGCAGCACGGTCTCTGAGGGAAAGGCCAATCCCACAGCACAACTCCTGGAGCAACTCATCCAACTGAGACAACTCAGTGACACTGTCGACCACATCAAGGTACACGGAGGGAGGAGGCTGGATCCCACACGGGACGGGAGGAGGCTGGGGCTGTACCCTCTGGGGGTGAGGGGGGGGCTGTACCCCACTCGGGACGGGAGTTGTCTGTACCCCACTCGGGGAGGGGAGTGAGGAGGGTATACCCGTGGTTGGGGGTTGGGAGGGAGGGGTCTGTCTCCCTCCCGGTGTGGGGTAATGCCCCTGGGAGAGTGTCACACTGTGTAGTACGATATGGGAACCGATGGGTTCAGACAGACAGACAGCTCCCTTGTTGTTCTCTCAGCCACACAGTGAAATGTTTCTGCTGTCACAGCGAGTACTACAGAAACCAGGACATCTGACAGCCTCTGGGTGGGGGAGTCTGTCTGTGTCTGTGTGTGTGTCTGTGTGTGTCTGTGCGCCTGTGTTTGTTTGTGTGGGTGTGTGTGTGTGTGGGATGCGTGGGTGTGTGTGTGTCTGTGTATGTGTATGTGTGTGTGTGACTCTTGACATTGGGCTAAAGTGCTTTTAATGATGGTGAGAGACTAAAGGCAGCAAGCTGTGTATAACCAATCCCCAGGTGAAGGACAGATGCTGTCAGTTATCAGGAAACATCTCCCAGTGTCACTGCTGTCCGTTGGGGAGGGGGGGGAACTACTGTCCTTACCCTGGTCTGGGCCCACACGGCAGTGCGGCTCACTCGGAACTGCTCTCTGCGTAATTAGGGCCCCTCCCCCCACACCCGGCGCTCCTCCCCCACACCCGGCGCTCCTCCCCCACACCCGGCGCTCCTCCCCCACACCCGGCACCCTCCCCCACACCCGGCCTCCTCCCTGTCACTGTAAAATGCTGCCCTTTGTATTGAGCCTTGCCTCCTGCAGAGCCGCTGGGCTGACAGACACCAGGTAGGAGGTAAGAGGCTGCTTCACCTGGCAGGTGTGCTGAGGGATGGAGATGGAGCAGTGACTGACAGAGAGTGTCTCGGAGGGAATGGTTCCTGCAGAATGCTGACGCGGGTGAGATCTGCTCGGTGGTGGAAGAGGGTGACGGTACTTCGAGTGCAGAGTCTGAAATCTTCTGAACTAAAACTCGGCACCATCCATTACTTCATTCCTTCTCCACCTCTCAGCGGTAACAGAGCTTTGAAGAATTTCCACCCCTATCATTTCTGAAGAAGTCATGTTGGATTCAAGGTTATCTTCCATTCTGTCTCAGTAGGTGCTGCTAAATGTGCCGGGGCTCTGCAGGCTGCCTGGGTTGTATGTGGGAACTCTCTGTTAGCTGCTGCCTTATCCCATGGACAACACAGAAATTGCTGAAACTCTCTCAGCAGAAAGAAGATCAGACTGAGTTTTCACATGTCAGTGATCAGATAAACCATGACACTGGGTCATCCCACACCAGGTCCATCTCCATCCATGATCCTGGAAATGAACTGGCAACTCAATCTGTGTCTGCCCCTCCTGTCCCCAAACAATATCCCCCTCCCCTCATCTCATCATGCAATGGTCAGTTGTGTCTGTGCACCAATTGCCAGCATCCTGATTTCTTTTGTAAAAAATAAATTAACAGTCTGCAGTTCAAAAGGAAGCGGTGGCCCGCTGGGTGGGGGGGTTTGAGATTGAGATTGGGATTGAGAGTGAACACTGAACAACTTTTCTCCACCTCATGGCAGGATGAAGTGGACCGAGTGTCTGTAAACCGAGCAAGGGCCCGAGTCCCCTCGGACTTTGCAACCTTCCCACACCCAGCCTTTACTAAGGTAGGTCTCATTGTAATGATAACTTCCAACCGTTCAGAAACTGCACCATGATCCATCCCCACCCAGCCCCTCCCCGGAACACACCGTTTTGTGAAGTTATTTGTGAAAGCTGAGCTAAAATATGGAGTTGGTCTGCCCTCTCTCTGTTCCCTGTTAGAAACTCTATGAGGACTTCTATTCAGAACACAGACCTTACAGCGCAGTACAGGCCCTTCGGCCCTCGGTGTTGTTCCAACCTGTGGAACCAATCTGAAGCCCATCTACCCTACACTATTCCATTCTCATCTACATGTTGATCCAATATCCATTTAAATGCCCTTAAAGTTGCTGAAAATTCCTGATTCCTGATGAAGGGCTTATGCTCGAAACATCGAAGTCCCTATTCCTGAGATGCTGCCTGGCCTGCTGTGCTTTGACCAGCAACACATTTTCAGCTGTGATCTCCAGCATCTGCAGACCTCATTTTTTACTTAAAGTTGCTGAGTCTACTACTGTTGCAGGCAGGGTGTTCCACACCCATACTACTCTCTGAGTAAAGAAACCACCTCTGAGAACTGTCCTATATCTATCACCCCTCAATTTAAAGCTATGTCCCCTTGTGTTAGCTTTCACCATCTGAGGAAAAAGGCTCTCACTGCCCACCCTATCTAACCCTCTGATTATCTTGTATGCCTCATTTAAGTCACCTCTCAACCTCCTTCTCTCTAATGAAAACAGCCTCATGTCCCTCAGCCTTTCCTCATAAGACCTCCCCTCCATACCAGGCAACATCCCAGTAAATCTCCTCTGCACCCTTTCCAAAGCTCCCACATCCTTCTTATAATGCGGTGACCAGAACTGTACACAATACTCCAAGTGTGGCCGTACCAGAGCTTTGTACAGCTGCAGCGTAACCTCCTGGTTCCAGAACTCGATCCCTCTATTAATAAAAGCTAAAACACTGTATGCCTTCTTAACAACCCTGTCAACCTGGGTGGCAACTTTCAGGGATCTGTGTACCTGGACACCGAGACCTCTCTGCTCATCTACACTACCCAGAATCTTACCATTAGCCCAGTACTTTGCATTCCGATTACTTCAACCAAGGTGAATCACCTCACACTTGTCCGCATTAAACTCCATTTGCCACCTCTCAGCCCAGCTCTGCAGCTTATCTATGTCTCTCTGTAACCTACAACATCCTTCGTCACTATCCACAACTCCACCGACCTTAGTGTCGTCTGCAAATTTACTAACCCACCCTTCTACGCCCTCATCCAGATCGTTTATAAAAATGACGAACAGCAGTGGACCCAACACTGACCCTTGCGGTACACCACTGGTAACTGGATTCCAGGATGAACATTTCCCATCAACCACCACCCTCTGCCTTCTTTCAGCAAGCCAATTACTGATCCAAACTGCTATATCTCCCACAATCCCATTCCTCTGCATTTTGTACAATAGCCTACTGTGGAGAACCTTATCGAACGCCTTACTGAAATCCTATACACCACAGCAACCAGTTTACCCTCATCTATCTGTTTGGTCACTTTCTCAAAGACCTCAATAAGGTTTGTGAGGCACGACCTACCCTTCACAAAACCGTGCTGACTATCCCTAATCAAATTATTCTTTTCGAGATGATTATAAACCCTATCTCCCTATAACGTTTTCCAACACTTTACCCACAACCAAAGTGAGGCTCACTGGTCTATGGTTACCAGGGTTGTCTCTACTCCCCTTCTTGAACAGGGGAACCACATTTGCTATCCTCCAGTCCTCTGGCGCTATTCCTGTAGACATTGAAGACATAAAGATCAATGCCAAAGACTCGGCAATCTCTTCCCTGGTTTCCCAGAGAATCCTGGGATAAATCCCATCCGGCCCAGGGGACTTACCTATTTTCACACGTTCCAGAATTGCTAACAGCTCCTCCTTGTGAACCTCAATCCCGTGTAGTCTAGTAGCCTGTATCTCAGTATTCTCCTCAACAACATTGTCGTTTTCAGTGTGAATGCTGATGAAAAATATTAATTTAGTGCTTCCCCTATCTCCTCTGACACCACACACAACTTCCCACTACTATCCTTGATTGGCCCTCATCTTACTCTCATCATTCTTTTATTCCTGACATTCCTATAGCAAACTTTCGGGTTTTCCTTGATTCTACCTACCAATGACTTCTCATGTCCCCTCCTGGCTCCTCTTAGGTCTTTCCTGACTAACCTGTAACTCTCAAGCTCCCTAACTGAGCCCTCATGTCTCATCCTAACATAAAGCTGCTTCTTCCTCTTGACCAGAGACTCCACTTGCTTTGTAAACCATGGCTCCCTCACTTGACACATACTGTGGCAGGAAACCCTCCTGCACACACTGGACAAAACCTGACCCATCTAAAGTGCTTGAACTATAGTATTTCCAGTCAATATTTGGAAAGTTGAAGTCCCCATGACAACAACCCTGTCTCTCTCACTCCTATCCAGAATCATCTTTGCTATCCTTTCCTCGCCATCTCTGGAACTATTCGGATGCCTATAGAAAACTCCCAACAGGGTGCCCTCTCCTTTCCTGTTTCTAACCCCAGCCCATACTACCTCAGTAGACAAGTCCCCTAACATCCTTTCTGTAACTGTAATACTGTCCTTGACCAACAACGCCACACCTCCCCCTCTTTTACCATCTTCACTGTTCTTAATGAAAGATCTAAATCCTGGAACCTGCAACAACCATTCCTGTCCCTGCTCTACCCATGTCTCTGAAAAGGCCACAACATCGAAGTCCCAGGTACCAACCCATGCTGCAAGCTCACCCACCTTATTCCGGATGCTCCTGGCGTTGAAGTAGACACACCTCAAACCAACTTCCTGTTTGCCGGTGAACTCTTGCAACCTTGAGACCATATTTCTGACCTCATTACTCTCAACCTGCTGTACACTGGAGCTACAGTTTCAGTTCCCATCCCCTTGCTGAATTAGTTTAAACCCACCCAAAGATCATTAGCAAATTCCAACCACCCCCCCCCCCGCCCTCCCCCAGGATATTGGTACCCCTCTGGTTCAGGTGGAGACCATCCTGTTTGTAGAGGTCCCACCTACCCCAGAAACTGCCCCAATTGTCCAGGTATCTGAAACCCTCCCTCCTGCACCATCCCTGTAGCCACGTGTTCAACCCCCCTCTCTCCCTGTTCCTAGCACGTAGCACAGAGATAACAACTCTGTTCGTCCTAACTCTAAGCTTCTACCCTAGCTCCCTGAATATCTGCCTTAAATCCCCATCCCTTTTCCTAGCCATGTTGTTATTGCCGATGTAGACCATGCCTTGGGACGTTCTGCACATTCCTATCCAAGGCCTGAGGGATTGTTTGGGCCCACTCGCTGTGGCACTGCTGGATTCTCGCCCTTTCCTCCCTGCCTGCTGGGTGATCCCTCTCCTGACGTTTTCTCCATAATTCCCAACCCCTTGCAATGTGAGTCTCTATTCTCCAGGGGCACACTTTATGGAATGGTTGTGGCCCAATTTAGAATTTTGTAGCATAAAGGTCTGGAGCAAGATGCTAAAGATTGAATAAAAGAGTTTTAGATCATGAGACTCTGATACACCCAGAATTGTGAGGCTGTGGATTAAACTCCAGAGTTAGTCATTGGGCCAGGACTTCAACAGACTGGGTATGATGAGAGGATTATTTTGTGGCCGGTTAGGAAGCGATATGAATGTATTGGGCAGTTTGTGTCGTATTCCTGACCTTGGGTTGATGTTTTGTTTTCTGCCACAGGCCAAGGAGGAGGCGAAATCGGATGCAGTTTGTGTGGGTAAAGTCTGTTTGACATGTCCACCAGGTCAGGGCCAGGTTCATCGGATCGTCCTCCTCCATGATCAACTGCATGAACTACACAGCCGCCTAATGTCCTAGTGCACCACCCTCTGTACCACAATTCCAATAGGACTCGCCTCGCTGATTCCTGACCTTCGTCTCGTATAAGGCTGTATGTGTGTGTGCGTGGATCAATTTATCGACAAAACCCTGTGGTTATAACACTATTAACCCCTTACAACCTCAGTAATGTCTGTCTGCCCATTCTGCATCTCTGGTATTTTAGCCTGGCCTACAACATCTGAAAGATCAGTCCAGCCACTCCAGAAATATACTCCAATCTTACCCACAGTTACTCATCTCAATCACCCGCGGTCATGGAGTGGTTCAGGATTTACCCACTTGTACCTGAGACTGAGGTTAACGTATGTCAGACTATCTCCAATCAGTGGCACTGCTTGGACTGAGAATTCCAGCCCCTGCTGTTGTTACAAACTGCACTCCAATCACTGGGGCTTCGTGCCCTCATCCAGTGATTGTTTACTGACTTTGATCGAGCCTGAGAAACTTTCCTACTGGCCTGAGGGTAACAGGAGGTTCCGAGTCAGCCCACTGCTCTCTCCCTGTGCCCACCTTTCCCCTCCCAAAGCTCCATCTCTTACCTGCCAGTCTCCCGATCTGTCCCTGGGTCTCTCTCTCCTCCTCCTCCCTGTCTCTCTCCAACCTGTTCAGCTGCAGCCTTGCCTGTCCCCCTCCATGTCCCCTTGTTGCTGGGGAGCTGGTGTTTGTGGAACAGCATTGATTGTGTCAGGATGGTGGGGGAGCCTGAAGTGATGACACTCAGCAACGTTAGACTTTGGATCCAATTTCTGACTGCCAGCTTTATGTTTCTGCTGATTTACGGTGAATGAGTTGGTTGTATGTTCATTAAACTTAACCATATTTAATCACTCCATATGAAATGATGTTATCAGACAAATTCTAGAATAAACATTGGCCTGTGGTCTAAGTATTCTCAAATCACTTGTCTTGGGATTTCCTTTCTGTCGTGTGATTGTACAAAGTATTGGTTTTGCTGGAAAACGACGTAGTCTGTTGAAGCTTTTCACTTTGCCCTCATCAGGTCATTTCACAAGAATGTGAACATTTATTGAGTGTGAGAGGACGTTGCTGAGTGGATCACAAGTGCACACTGTTGACTGATTGTGTTTCAGTAAACCACAGTATTTACTCCTCAGCTGTTCCCACCAATTCCCAATCCCATGGGAATCCATTCTGCCCAGGATCCTCTTGTGGCACCTTCCCTAAAGTATTTTTGAAGTTCACATACACCACATCCTCTGGTCAGCTTTGTTCTAGTTGACACGTTAGATCTCCAGTGGACTAGCAGAGCAGGACTGCTCTTACACAGATGCTGGATCAGTGGTACTGGAAGAGCACAGCAGTTCAGGCAGCATCCAAGGAGCAGCGAAATCGACGTTTCGGGCAAAAGCCCTTCATCAGGAATAAAGGCAGAGAGCCTGAAGGGTGGAGAGATAAGCTGGAGGAGGGTGGGGGTAGGGAGAGAGTAGCATAGAGTACAATGGGTGAGTGGGGGAGGGGATGAAGGTGATAGGTCAGGGAGGAGAGGGTGGAGTGGATGGGTGGAAAAGGAGATAGACAGGTAGGACATGTCCGGACAAGTCATGGGGACAGTGCTGAGCTATCACCTCCATCCCCTCCCCCACTCACCTATTGTACTCTATGCTACTCTCTCCCCACCCCCACCCCCCTCTAGCTTATCTCTCCACGCTTCAGGCTCTCTGCCTTTATTCCTGATGAAGGGCTTTTGCCCGAAACGTCGATTTTGCTGCTCCTCGGATGCTGCCTGAACTGCCGTGCTCTTCCAGCATCACTGATCCAGAATCTGGTTTCCAGCATCTGCAGTCATTGGTTTTACCTTGTTGCTCTTACATAGAATTTTACAGTGTGGAAGGAGGCCATTTGGCCCATTTGCACTAACCCTCAAGGATGAACCCTTTCCCTGTAATCCCACATTTAACAGGGTCAATTAGTTAAACTGGACTTTGGGAGGAAATTCAAACACACGGAGAATGTCTGGAGTTTGCACAGTCACCCAAGATTGGGATCAAACCTGCATTCCTAGCACTGTGAGATAGCAGCGCTAACCACCAGATCACCCACACTGGATTTCTCCAGTTCTGTTAATGCTTTCCAAATGTTCTGTCAGATGGTCTCCAGCCCAGGATATAGACCAAGCTAACAGAGAAGATTGTTGGTGGTGATCTTTCTGCTGAAAATGTGTTGCTGGTCAAAGCACAGCAGGCCAGGCAGCATCTCATTCCTGAGATGCTGCCTGGCCTGCTGTGCTTTAACCAGCAACACATTTTCAGCTGTGATCTCCAGCATCTGCAGACCTCATTTTTTACTCGGTGGTGATCTTTCAGAAATCACAAGGCAGAGTGGTTCCCCAAAGACTGGGAAATGGTTGATGTAACATACTTGTTAAATAAGGTGGGAGGCAGGAAGCTATCAGCCAGATAGCCTGACCTCAGTCCTTGGTAAGATTTGAGAGGCCATTATTAGGGGTGAGATTGTGGAGTCTGTGGAAGTCCATGGTAAAACAGGCCTGATGCCTGACACAAACTGGTTCGGATTCTTTGAGGAGATCGAGAGCAAGTTAGACAGAGGAGAGCCAGTGGGTGTGATCTATTTGGATTCCAGAAGGACTTTGACAAGGCGCTGTGCAGGAAGCTGCTACATAACCTAACAGCCCATGGTGTTGGGGATAACGTACTGGCATGGATAGAGGGTTGGCTGGTTGGGGGAAGACAGAGAGAGTGGGGATCAAGGGTCTGTTTCAGGATGTGGGGTTCCACAGTGGTCAGTGTTGGCAGCACAACTACTCACCGTGTACATGAAGGATCTGAGGGCAAAGTCTGCAAAATCTTTGGGGGCAGCACAGTGGTCACTGCTGCCTCACAGCACCAGGGACTCACGTTCAAACTTCAGCCTCATGTAACTGTCTGTGTGGAGTTTGCACATTTTCCCCGTGTCTGCGTGGGTTTGCTCCTACAGTCCGACGTTGTGCAGGTCCGGTGAATTGTGTTTGGTGCATTAATCAGAGGGAAATGGGTTGGTGTAGACTTGTTGGGCCAAGGGTAAAAAATGAGGTCTGCAGATGCTGGAGATCACAGCTGCAAATGTGTTGCTGGTCAAAGCACAGCAGGTTAGGCAGCATCTCAGGAATAGAGAATTCGACGTTTCGAGCATAAGCCCTTCATCAGGAATAGGAGAGAGAGAGCCAAGCAGGCTGAGATAAAAGGTAGGGAGGAGGGACTAGGGGGAGGGGCGATGGAGGTGGGATAGGTGGAAGGAGGTCAAGGTGAGGGTGATAGGCTGGAGTGGGGTGGGGGTGGAGAGGTCAGGAAGAGGATTGCAGGTTAGGAGGGCGGTGCTGAGTTGAGGGAACCGACTGAGACAAGGTGGGGGGAGGGGAAATGAGGAAACTGGAGAAATCTGAATTCATACCTTGTGGTTGGAGGGTTCCCAGGCGGAAGATGAGGCGCTCCTCCTCCAGCCGTCGTGTAGTTGTGTTCTGCCAGTGGAGGAGTCCAAGGACCTGCATGTCCTCGGTGGAGTGGGAGGGAGAGTTAAAGTGTTGAGCCACGGGGTGATTGGGTTGGTTGGTTCGGGCGGCCCGGAGGTGTTCTCTGAAGCGTTCTGCAAGTAAGCGGCCTGTCTCCCCAATATAGAGGAGGCCACATCGGGTGCAGCGGATGCAATAGATGATGTGTGTGGAGGTGCAGGTGAATTTGTGGCGGATATGGAAGGATCCCTTGGGGCCTTGGAGGGAAGTGAGTGTGGAGGTGTGGACGCAAGTTTTACATTTCCTGCGGTTGCAGGGGAAGGTGCCGGGGTGATATATTTCCCTCCCCTCCCCTATCAGCGTTCCGCAAGGACCACTCCCTTCGTGACTCCCTCGTCAGATCCACACCCCCCACCAACCCAACAAGTGTGAATTATACTATAAATGGTAGAACCCTCAGGAACATTAATATATAGACAGGCCCACACTTCCCCAGCACAGCTGGCCAAGGTGATTAAAGTATCTGGCGTATCCGCTATATCCCCTTTCAGGATTCCTGCTGCCATGCAGTAACAGCACTGGTCTAGGAACCATTGTGCACACACACTGTTTTTCACTTCCTTCCCATATTGTGGCACCCAGACCTGTACACCATCCCCCAGCTGAGGGCAACACCTTCCTCTTATCACCCCCATGAATAACACTGCTCTCTCCACCTGCCCATCCAGCTGACTCAGGCGAGGCAGTGACCCAGCTGTATGGTCACAAACTTTTTAATCCAGACACCAGGTAATGTTCCGGGTTCAAATCCCACTGTGGCAGGTTGTGGAAAACCAAACAATATGATTTCTTATTATGAGTCTAAATGATGACCATGAAACCAAATAAAGTTATTATCTTGTTCAAGAAAGCAAATAGGGATAATCCTGAAAATTACAGACCAGGAGAAAGTGAGGACTGCAGATGCTGGAGATCAGAGCTGGAAAAGCGCAGCAGGTCAGGCAGCATCCAAGGAGCAGGAGAATCAACGTTTCAGGCATGAGTCCTTCTTCAGGAATGGGCTTATGCCTGAAACGTCGACTCTCCTGCTCCTTGGATGCTGCCTGACCTGCTGCGCTTTTCCAGCAACACATTTTTCAAAATTACAGACCAGTCTGTCTTCCGTCTGTGTTGGCGAAGTATTGGAGAAGATTCTGAGACCGGATTTATCATTATTTGGAAAAGCGTAGTTTGATTAGAGATAGTGAGCACGGCTTTCTGAGGGGCAGGTCATGCCTCACAAACCTTATTGAAGTTTTTGAGATTGATGAAGGTAGAGCAGTGGGTGTGGTGCACATGGACATTAGCAAGGCATTTGATAAGGTTCCCTGTGATAGGCTCATTCAGAAAGTAAGGAGCTATGGGATAGAGGGAACTCTGTCCGTCTGGATACAGAAAGTAAGGAGCTATGGGATAGAGGGAACTCTGTCCGTCTGGATACAGAAAGTAAGGAGCTATGGGATACAGGGAACTCTGTCTGGATACAGAAAGTAAGGAGCTATGGGATACAGGGAACTCTGTCTGGCTGGAGTTGGCACAACCGAGGACCGAAGGTCCTTTACTGTTCGATGTTCAGTAATGTCTTTCAGGGAAGTAAATCTGCCATCCTTATCTGGCCTGCTGTACACGGGACCCCAGACCCACAGGCATGTGGTTAATGACTGGCCGCTGAGGAATAAATGCTGACCCACCCATCATTGTCCACAGCCTGTGAGTGAAGAGGTTTGAATTTTGACTCTGTACCTAGATTAAACAGGGAGATGGTGAAGTGGTCATCGTGGAAACTGGGAAAGATTTGCCATGATGGGTCCTAGGGAGTGAGAGAAGATTTAGACAACACCTTCAGTCGGAGCTTCCAGGCACGAACCATCTCCAACAAGTGTCTCTAACCAGCACTGGGTTATTGGAAACCCCATTAACCAGCACCAAGAGGTAGTTACCATTGACCAGAAACTCAGCCACAAACAGTGATTATAAAACCATAAAGACATCAAAACAGAAGTCAGCTGTTCAGCCCATCAATTCGGCTGATCTTATCCTCAACTCTACTGTGCTGCCTTTTCCCAATAACCAGAGGTGTCTTTACTAATTAAGTATATTCAAAGCCAAGATGGATTTTTAACGATGCAGCTTTAATACCAGGCTGCAGTGAAGTTCACTCCCCTCAGAAATTACTCTCCTCTAAACCGGATCAGCCTTTATTCTGTTATTCAGTGCGATTCCCTCGACTCTCCCATCAGGATAAACCATCTCTCTGCCTTTACTGTGTCAAGTCTTCCCCTCAAAAGTATCTTTTATCTTTCAGTAAGATCACTCATTCTGCAAACTCCCCTGAACACAGGTCCAACATTACTCAACCTCTCCTCATTCCTGAAGAAGGACTTTTGCCCAAAATGTTGATTTTCCTGCTCCTCGGATGCTGCACTTTTCCAGCCCCACTCTAATCTCGACTCTCCTCATGAGAAGGTCCACCCAAACCCAATATTTTTCCTTAGATAAGTAATGCCAGACTGTTCACAGTATGCCAGATGTGGTCTGACTGGGGAGAAAGATGTACAGCATGCAAACATTACTTGTCCATGCCAACGAGATATCCGAAAGGAATCACGTCCCATTTACCAGCACTTCCTCATCACATACCATTCTCTATGTGAAAACATTGTCCCTTATAAATCATTCCCCTCTCACCCTAAACCTATGCCCCTCTAGTTCTGGACTCCCTGACCCCAGGCAAAAGACTTTGTCTATTTACCCTATCCATGCCCCTCATAATTTTATAAACCTCTATAAGGTCACCTCTCAGCCTCCGATGCTCCAGGGAAAACAGCCCCAGCCTGTTCAGCCTCTCCCTGTAGCTCAGATCCTCCAACCCTGGCAACATCCTTGTAAATCTTGAAAAGGGTTCAGAAAGAGATTTATAAAATCCTTCCACACGAGGGGGAACAGAACTGCACGCAGTACCCCAACAGTGGCCTAACCAATGTCCTGTACAGCCGCAACATGACCTCCCAACTCCTCTACTCCATACTCTGACCAATAAAGGAAAGCATACCAAACGCTGCCTTCACGATCCTATCTACCTGCGACTCCACTTTCAAGGAGCTATGAACCTGCACTCCAAGGTCTCTTTGTTCAGCAACACCCCCCAGGACCTTACCATTAAGTGTATAAATCCTGCTAAGATTTGCTTTCCCAAAATGCAGCACCTCACATTTATCTGAATTAAACTCCATCTGCCACTTCTCAGCCCATTGGCCCATCTGGTCCAGATCCTGTTGTAATCTGAGGTAACCCTCTTCGCTGTCCACTACCCCTCCAATTTTGGTGTCATCTGCAAACTTACTAACTGTACCTCTTATGCTCACATCCAAATCATCTATGTAAATGACAAAAAGTAGAGGACCCAGCACCGATCCTTGTGGCACTCCACTGGTCACAGGCCTCCAGTCTGAAAAACAACCCTCCACCACTACCCTCTGTCTTCTACCTTTGAGCCAGTTCTGTATCCAAATGGCTAGTTCTCCCTGTATTCCATGAGATGTAACCTTGCTAACCAGTCTCCCATTGGGAACTTTGTTGAATGCCTTAATGAAGTCTGTATAGATCACATCAATCACTCTACCCTCAATCCTCTTTTTTAATTCAAAATATTCAAATTAGACATGATTTCCCACGCACAAAGCCATGTTGACTATCCCTAATCAGTCCTTGCCTTTCCAAATACATGTACATCCTGTCCCTCAGGATTCCCTCCAACATCCCCTTGAACAGTGGCACCACGTTTGCCAACCTCCAGTCTTCCGGCATCTCACCTGTGACTATCAATGATACAAATACCTCAGCAAGAGGCCCAGCAATCACTTCTCTAGCTTCCTACAGAGTGTTCGGGTACACCTGATCAGGTCCTGGGGAGTAATGTGGGTAACACAGTGGTTAGCACTGCTGCCTCACAGCGCCAGGGACCCGGGTTCAATTCCCAACTCAGGCGACTGACTGTGTGGAGTTTGCACGTTCTCCCTGTGTCTGCGTGGGTTTCCTCCGGGTGCTCCGGTTTCCTCCCACAGTCCAAAGATGTGCGGGTCAGGTGAATTGGCCATGCTAAATTGCCAATTAGGTGCATTAGTCAGAGGGGAAGGGATTTGGGTGGGTTACTCTTTGGAGGGTCGGTGTGAACCTGTTAGGCTGAAGGGCCTGTTTCCACACTGTAGGGAATCTAATCTATCCACTATGCGTTTCAAGACATCCAGTACTTCCCCCTCTGTAATCTGGACATTTTGCAAGATGTCACCATCTATTTCCCTACAGTCTATATCTTCCATATCCTTTTCCACAGTAAATACTGATGCAAAATATTCATTTAGTATCTCCCCCATTTTCTGTGGCTCCACACAAAGGCCGCCTTGCTGATCTTTGAGGGGCCCTATTCTCTCCCGAGTTACCCTTTTGTCCTTAATGTATTTGTAAAATCCCTTTAGATTCTCCTTAATCCTATTTGTCAAAACTATCTCAAATTCTTTTTTGCCCTCCTAATTTCCCTCTTAACTGTACTCCTACTTCCTTTATACTCTAAGGATTCACTCGATCTATCCTGTCTGTACTTTACTAATGCTTCCTTCTTTTTCTTAACCAAACCCTCAATTTCGTTAGTCATCCAGCATTCCCCATACCTACCAGCCTTCCCTTTCACCCTGACAGGAATATACTTTCTCTCGATCCTTGTTATCTCATTTCTGAAGGCTTCCCATTTTCCAGCCGTCCCTTTACCTGCGAACATCTGCCCCCAATCAGCTTTTGAAAGTTTTTACCTAATACCATCAAAATTGGCCTTTCTCCAATTTAGAACTTCAACTTTTAGATCTGGTCTATCCTTTTCCATCACTATTTTAAAACAAATAGAATTCTGGTCGCTGGCCCCAAAGTGCTCCCCCACTGACACCTCAGTCACCGGCCTGCCTTATTTCCCAAGAGGAGGTCACGTTTTGCACCTTCTCTAGTAGGTACATCCACATACTGAATCAGAAAGTTGTCTTGTACACACTTAAGAAATTCCTCTCCATCTAAACCTTTAACACTGTGGCAGTCCCGGTCTGTGTTTGGAAAGTTAAAACCCCCGACCATAACTACCCTATTATTCTTACAGATAGCTGAGATCTCCTTCCGAATTCGTTTCTCAATTTCCTGCCGACTGTTGGAGTGGTCTATAATACAATCCCAAAAGTGTGATTATACCTTCTAATTTCTCAGGTCCACCTTAATAACTTCCCTGGACGTATTCCCAGGAATATCCTTCATAAGTACAGTGATAATGTCCAACAAAAAAGTTCCCCTTTGATACTCTGTTCCCTTTGAAAGGAAGGCCATTACTTTGTTTGCTGAGTCTATTACCTGCCCTCCTTGGGTGGAGCCAGCTTTGGGATTTATGAAGGATTCCCCCCAAATCCCTCCGATCTGTAGCTTTGTCATCTTTCGCCATTTAAATAATATATAGCTCCTCAGTTCTTCCTGCCAAAATACAAAATCTCAATTCCTCACATGACATTCTACTGCCAAGCTTTTGCCCACCACACTGGCTCCGGTACGTTCAGGCTCCTCATCCAAGTCCTTCATGTATATTGTGAAAGAAAGTGGCCTTAGCACTGACCCCCTCCGGCATTCCATTAGTTACAGGATTCCATCCGGAAAATGATTCCTTTGGGTGCAGACCCAAGATTTAAGAACTTCATAAAACATCTTCAACAATTTGATCAATTAGATTGAACCAAAATTCTTACAGTCAGTAAGTTTCTGAATAGTAAGGGGGCTGGGTGGGGGGCAGAAACCAAAGGTTATATAGAGAAGGCAGGAGAATGGGGGCTGAGAAACATTCAGCCATGATCGAACAGCAGAGCAGAGATGGGCCAAATGGCCTCATTCTGCTCCTATACGGCACAGAGTTATGAATTTCTGAAAGTGTTAATTTGCCAGAGCAAGTGACTGAAATGGTCAGTACTGTCGGTCATAGCCAGATAGGACCCACTGCAGGAAATATTCCATTTCCCTTTGGCTAAAACAAAACATAAAATTGGCATTACTGGATTTTATTTCAGAAAGTGCAGTTGGAATTCCAACACCAATTCCCGTTCTGTAACAGACTTGTTAGGGCAAGAAATTCAAGGTGGGTCAGGCTGTCTGACAGTGTGAAAGCTGGACTGGCCATTGCCAGACAGAAGGATTCAAATGGTGAAACAATCTGAACGCCCTGGCTAGGAGCACCATCGCCCAATGCCAGGGGGAGCTGGCCCAAGCAACTTGTTTATTTGTCTCAAATTAAATGGGCATTAGGAGAAATATCACACAGAAATACTGAAGGGGGGGGGAGGTCTCTGTAGAGAGAGTTAGAAGATCCACAACCTTTCAATCTTCATGGAATACTTTTGTCATTCAATCCAAGATTGGCTAATTACAGTTTAGTGGAAAATTTAAAAATGACACACACAGACACATCATTTCTCCCAGCAAAAGGAGTCTGTTCAGGATGGTTATGGGGATAAGTTACCCCCAGTAACATCGAGTGTTCTGGTGACTCAAGGCTGAGAAATGGTCAGATCTCAGTTTGGGGTCATTGAAATACCTGACACCACCGACAGGACGGAGAGCAGCAGCTGTTAAGTCAGTTTACAGATTGATGAGGGCTGAGAAATTACAAATGTTCAAAATCCAGAGGAAACAATCCGGAAGTAGATGGGAGTTTGGTCAGAGAGACATCCTGCACAGACAGATGCTTTAGGCCAAGCAGAACACAATCCCAAAGTCCACTAACCCCACCTTCCTGCTCCCGCTCCCGCTCCTGCTCCTGGCCTGGCGACAGGATCTGGGGCGTGCTGTTTGGAGGCAGCTGTTTGAGGGTAAACCCACATCGGACACCTGGGAGTATTTCAGACTGCAGTTCGGACGGTTCAGCAATCAGCCATTCCTGAACCAATGAAGGATCGGGATGGCAAGTTCCATGAACCTTGGATGACCCGGGATGTGCTGATGTTGGTTTGAAAGTAAAAGGAAGCATGTATAGAGTGGAGGAGGATGGGACCTGATGAAACCCTGTAAGTATATAAGGAAAGTATTTACTCAGAGTAGTAGGGGTGTGGAGCACTCTGCCTGCCTGCAAAAGTTGTAGACTCGCCAACTTTGTAGGCATTTAAATGGTCATAGGATAGGCATATGGACGAGAATGGGATAGTGTAGGTTAGATGGGCTTCAGATTGGGTCCACAGGTTGGCGCAACATCGAGGGCCGAAGGGCCTGTGCTGCACTCTAATGTTCTACCTTCTATGGCAGTAGGAAAGATCCTAATTAATAATTAGAGGGGCTAACATGGGGCATGTAAAGTCATTTCACATGTAAAGTCACAGCTACCTCCTCCCACCCTGCCCCCTGTAAAAACTCCATCCCATATTCCCAATTCCTTCGTCTCCGCCGCATCTGCTCCCAGGAGGACCAGTTCCAATACCGTACAGCCCAGATGGCCTCCTTCTTCAAGGACCGCAGATTCCCCCCAGATGTGATCGACGATGCCCTCCACCGCATCTCCTCCACTTCCCGCTCCTCCGCCCTTGAGCCCCACCCCCCCAACCGCCACAAGGACAGAACCCCACTGGTTCTCACCTACCACCCCACCAACCTCCGCATACAACGTATCATCCGCCGTCATTTCCGCCAACTCCAAACGGACCCCACCACCAGGGATATATTTCCCTCCCCTCCCCTATCAGCGTTCTGCAAAGACCACTCCCTCCATGACTCCCTCGTCAGATCCACACCCCCCACCAACCCAACCTCCACCCCCGGCACCTTCCCCTGCAACCGCAAGAAATGTAAAACTTGCGCCCACACCTCCTCCCTTACTTCCCTCCAAGGCCCCAGGGGATCCTTCCATATCCGCCACAAATTCACCTGCACCTCCACACACATCATCTATTGCATCCGCTGCACCCGATGTGGCCTCCTCTGCATTGGGGAGACAGGCCGCCTACTTGTGGAACGCTTCAGGGAACACCTCTGGGACACCTGGCCCAACCAACCCAACCACCCCGTGGCTCAACACTTTAACTCCCCTCTCACTCCACCGAGGACATGCAGGTCCTTGGACTCCTCCATCGCCAGAACATAACACGACGGTTGGAGGAAGAGCGCCTCATCTTCCGCCTGGGAACCCTCCAACCACAAGGATGAACTCAGATTTCTCCAGTTTCCTCATTTCCCCTCCCCCCACCTTGTCTCAGTCCCAACCCTCGAACTCAGCACCGCCCTCCTAATCTGCGACCTTCTTCCTGACCTCTCCGCCCCCACCCCACTCCGGCCTATCACCCTCACCTTGACTTCCTTCCACCTATCGCATTTCCAACGCCCCTCCCCCAAGTCCCTCCTCCCTACCTTTTATCTGAGCCTGCCTGGCACCCTCTCCTCATTCCTGAAGAAGGGCTCTGGCCCGAAACATTGACTCTCCTGTTCCTTGGATGCTGCCTGACCTGCTGTGCTTTTCCAACAACATTTTCAGCTTGTAAAGTCATTAGCAACAAAATTAAAGGGAATCCCAAGGCTTCTTCTGCGTCTATAAAAAGCAAGAGGGTAGCCAGGGAAATGGTTGGCCCACTCAAGGACAATCAAGGGAATCTCTCTGTGGAGCCAGAAGAGGGAGGTTAGGTCCTCAATGAATACTGCGTGTCACTATTCACCAAAGAGAAGGGATTGGTGGAGGAAGATCTCAGGGAAGGCAATGTCAAGTTTCTAACCCAAACTGCTATTCAAAAGGAAGAGGTGTTGTCTGTCTTAAAAAGTATTCCGGTAGATAAGTCCCTGAGGGGATCTATTCCAGAATATCGAAGGAGGCAAGGGAACAATTCCTTGGGACAGTGACAGATGCATGTGCAGCCTCCATGACCACAGGGGAGGTCCCAGAGAACTGGAGAATAGCCAATGTTGTCCCATTGTCTAAGAAGGGCTAACAGGAATAATCCTGGTAATTACCGGCCTGAGAGGCTTAGGTTAGTGAGAGGGAAATTATCGGAAGAGATTCTCAAGGAGAAGATCGATACACATTTCAAAGCAAATGGATTTATTAGTGATAGACAAAACGGTCTTGTACTGGGAAGGTCGTGCCTCACTAACTTGATCGAGTTTTTGAGGAGGTGATAAAGATGATTGTTGAGGGAAATGTGGGTGATGTTGGCTGTTTGGACTTCAGTAAAGCCTTTGACAAGGTCCTTCATAGCAGACGGAGTCACACGATGTCAGGAGTGAGCTGGTGAGATGGATACAGAACTAGCTTTGTCACAGGAGACAGAGGGGAACGGTGGAAGGATATTTTTGGGGATGGAGCCTAGTTGTGTTCCACAAGGATCAGTGCTGCGACCTCTGCTGTTCCTGACCTTCATGAATGATTTGGAGGAAACCGTCGCTGGTCTAACTCATAAGTTCGCAGACGATACAAAGATTGGTGGAGTTGCAGATAGTAAGGGAGGATTTTCAGAGGATACAACAGGATATAGATCAGTTGGAGGTTTGGGCAAGAAAATGGCAGATGGAGTTTAATCCGAACAAATGTGGGATGATGTGTTTTGGAAGGTCAGGTACAGGTGGGAATGATACCGTGAACGGTAGAACCCTTCGGGGTATTGATATGCAGAGGGATCTGGGCGTGCAGGTCCACAGATCACTGAGGTTGGCAGCACAGGGAGATAAGGGTCTGTAGCATGCTTACCTTCACTGGAAGAGGCATTGAGTATAAGGATAGGCAAGTTATGCTGCAGATTTATAGAAAGTTAGGCCACACGTGGAATATTGTATACAGTTCTGGTCACCACATTACCAGAAGGATGTGGATGTGTTGGAGAGGGGACAGAAAAGGTTTACCAGGATGTTGCCTGGTCTGGGGGAGTTTAGCTATGAAGAAAGGCTGGGTAGACTGGGTTTGTCCGTCTGGAACGCAGGGGGTTGAGGGGTGACCTGATAGAGGTTTATAGGGTTTTTACAAATATATTAAGGACAAAAGGGTAACGCGGGAGAGAATAGGGCCCCTCAAAGATGAGCAAGGCAGCCTTTGTGTGGAGCCACAGAAAATGGAGGAGATACTAAACGAGTATTTTGCATCAGTATTTACTGTGGAAAAGGACATGGAAGATATAGACTGTAGGGAAATAGATGGTGACATCTTGCAAAATGCCCAGATTACAGAGGAGGAAGTGCTGGATGTCTTGAAATAGTTAAAAGTGGATAAATCCCCAGGCCCTGATCAGGAGTACTCGAGAACTCTGTGGGAAGCTAGAGAAGTGATTGCTGGGCCTCTTGCGGAGATATTTGTATCATCGATAGACACAGGTGAGGTGCCGGAAGACTGGAGGTTGGCAAACGCAGTGCCACTGTTTAAGAAGGGCGGTAAAGACAAGCCAGGGAACTATAGACCAGTGAGCCTGACCTCGGTGGTGGGCAAGTTGTTGGAGGGAATCCTGAGGGACAGGATGTACATGTATTTGGAAAGGCAAGGACTGATTAGGAATAGTCAACATGGCTTTGTGTGTGGGAAATCATGTCTCACAAACTTGATGGAGTTCAAAGTTTGTGCGAAGATTTGTAGCTCGGGTGCTCGTTGTTGTGGTTCTGTTCGCCGAGCTGGAAGTTTTTGTTGCAAACGTTTCGTCCCCTGGCTAGGCGACATCATCAGTGCTTTGGAGCCTCCTGCGAAGCGCTTCTTTGATGTTTCTTCCGGTATTTATAGTGGTCTGTCCTTGCCGCTTCCGGGTGTCAGTTTCAGTTGTCCGCTGTAGTGGTTGGTATATTGGGTCCAGGTCGATGTGTTTGTTGATGGAGTTTGTGGATGAATGCCATGCCTCTAGGAATTCCCTGGCTGTTCTCTGTCTGGCTTGCCCTATGATAGTAGTGTTTTCCCAGTCGAATTCATGTTGCTTGTTGTCTGAGTGTGTGGCTACTAGGGATAGCTGGTCGTGTCGTTTCGTGGCTAGTTGATGTTCATGTATGCGGATTGTTAGCTGTCTTCCTGTTTGTCCTATATAGTGTTTTGTGCAGTCCTTGCATGGTATTTTGTAAACTATATTAGTTTTGCTCATGTTGGGTATCGGGTCCTTTGTTCTAGTGAGTTGTTGTCTGAGCGTGGCTGTTGGATTGTGTGCCGTTATGAGTCCTAAGGGTCGCAGTAGTCTGGCTGTCAGTTCTGAAACGCTCCTGATGTATGGTAGTGTGGCTAGTCCTTTTGGTTGTGGCATGTCCTCGTTCCGTGGTCTATCTCTTAGGCATCTGGTGATAAACAGGCTGTCACTATAGGACAGAACAGGACAACACACCGCAAAAAAACAGCACTAAGAAAAACTGGCCAAACTAACACACAAAAAAAAGAGGACACTACAACACACACCTGGGTTAAAAACCTCTCCCACAGACAGCTCACAGACATGGAAAGAACTATACTGGCCAAGGGACTCAACTACAACCACAGGGATGCCAACACAGCAGACTTCCTAGCAGCACTAGAAAGCACACTCAGGAACAATGGACTGACAGAAGAGACACCAAACAGTGAGACAAACGGTCGTACCTATGATGATAAGAAAAAGACAAACACATAACCTCAACACCAAGGAGAGGGAAGCACTGAAAGCACTAAGAAATGATAAGAACATAATCATACTACCAGCAGATAAAGGCAGAATGACAGTCATCGTGGATAAATCAGATTACATCAAAAAAGCACAACAACTACTCGCAGATACCAACACCTACCAAATGAAGGATTCTGACCCCACACCACAACTCACCAATAGAATAAATAACACACTAAGGAATCTACAAAAAAAGAGGACAGATAACCAAAGCTGACCTACAAAGAATGAAACCAGAAAGCAACAACACCCCCAGATTCTATGGACTACCCAAAGTACACAAACCAGACATCCCACTCAGACCCATAGTATCACTACCAGGGACACCAGCATACAAACTGGCCAAAGAACTACAACAGAAACTGAAACACCTGGTCAGCGGATCCAAACACTCCATACAATCAACACAGGAATTCTTGGACGTCATCAGGAAGACACACATAGACAAAGAAGAAACCATGGTATCATTCGACGTGATGGCACTGTTCACTTCGATTGACAAAACCCTAGCCAGAGAAACAATAGCCAACCTACTGGACATACATAACAGAACACAGGAGGCCGAACCTATCAACAAGGACGGCATACTTAAACTACTGGACTTGTGCCTCACTACACACTTTACATTCAACAATCAGATATACGAACAAATCAACGGAACACCCATGGGATCACCAATCTCGGGACTCATAGCAGAGGCAGTTATGCAAAGGTTAGAACACACAGCCCTACCACAAATTCAACCCAAACTCTGGATCAGATATGTCAATGACACGTTTGTAATCATCAAAAACACGGAAATAGAAAAAACACACCGGATCATCAACGCCACACTCACAGGAATCCGATTCACGAGAGAAGAAGAAAAGGATAGCCAACTCCCATTCCTAGACACGATAGTACAGAGAACACCGAACGGAGAATTCACCACAAGGGTACACAGGAAAACAACACACACAGACCAAGTCCTAAACTATGAAAGTAACCACCCCAACACACACAAACGAAGCTGCATCAGGACACTATTCAAAAGGGCCACAACACACTGCAGTACACTAGAACTGCAAAAAGAGGAAGAGGAACACCTATACAAGGTATTCGCCAAAAACGGATACCCGCGCAACTTTATCACCAGATGCCTAAGAGATAGACCACGGAACGAGGACATGCCACAACCAAAAGGACTAGCCACACTACCATACGTCAGGAGCGTTTCAGAACTGACAGCCAGACTGTTGCGACCCTTAGGACTCATAACGGCACACAAACCAACAGCCATGCTCAGACAACAACTCACTAGAACAAAGGACCAGATACCCAGCATGAGCAAAACTAATGTAGTTTACAAAATACCATGCAAGGACTGCACAAAACACTATATAGGACAAACAGGAAGACAGCTAACAATCCGCATACATGAACATCAACTAGCCACGAAACAACACGACCAGCTATCCCTAGTAGCCACACACTCAGACAACAAGCAACATGAATTCGACTGGGAAAACATTACTATCATAGGGCAAGCCAGACAGAGAACAGCCAGGGAATTCCTAGAGGCATGGCATTCATCCACAAACTCCATCAACAAACACATCGACCTGGACTCAATCTACCAACCACTACAGCGGACAGCTGAAACTGACGCCCGGAAGCGGCAAGGACAGACCACTATAAATACCGGAAGAAACATCAAAGAAGCGCTTCGCAGGAGGCTCCAAAGCACTGATGATGTCGCCTAGCCAGGGGACGAAACGTTTGCAACAAAAACTTCCAGCTCGGTGAACAGAACCACAACAACTTGATTGAGTTTTTTGAAGAAGTAACAAAGAAGATTGATGAGGGCAGAGCAGTAGATGTGATCTATATGGACTTCAGTAAGGTGTTCGACAAGGTTCCCCATGGGAGACTGATTAGCAAGGTTAGATCTCATGGAATACAGGGAGAACTAACCATTTGGATACAGAACTGGCTCAAAGGTAGAATTAGAGGGTGGTGGTGGAGGGTTGTTTTTCAGACTGGAGGCCTGTGACCAGTGGAGTGCCACAAGGATTGGTGCTGGGCCCTCTACTTTTTGTCATTTACATAAATGATTTGGATGTGAGCATAAGAGGTACAGTTAGTAAGTTTACAGATGACACCAAAATTGGAGGGGTAGTGGACAGCGAAGAGGGTTACCTCAGATTACAACAGGATCTGGAACAGATGGGCCAATGGGCTGAGAAGTGGCAGATGGAGTTTAATTCAGATAAATACGAGGTGCTGCATTTTGGGAAAGTAAATCTTAGCAGGATTTATACACTTAATGGTAAGGTCCTAGGGAGTGTTGCTGAACAAAGAGACCTTGGAGTGCAGGTTCATAGCTCCTTGAAAGTGGAGTCGCAGGTGGATAGGATAGTGAAGAAGGTGTTTGATATGCTTTCCTTTATTGGTCAGAGTATTGAGTACAGGAGTTGGGAGGTCATGTTGCAGCTGTACAGGACATTGGTTAGGCCACTGTTGGAATATTGTGTGCAATTCTGGTCTCCTTCCTATCGGAAAGATGTTGTGAAACTTGAAAGGGTTCAGAAAAGATTTACAAGGATGCTGCCAGGGTTGGAGGATCTGAGCTACAGGGAGAGGCCGAACAGGCTGGGGCTGTTTTCCCTGTAGCGTCGGAGGCTGAGGGGTGACCTTATAGAGGTTTACAAAATCATGAGGGGCATGGATAGGGTAAATAGACAAGGTCTTTTCCCTGGGATGGGGGAGTCCAGAACTAGAGGGCATAGGTTTAGGATGAGAGGGGAAAGATATAAAAGAGACGCATGGGGCAACTTTTTCACGCAGAGGGTGGTACGTGTGTGGAATGAGCTGCCAGAGGAAGTGGTGGAGGCTGGTACAATTACAACATTTAAGAGGCATTTGGATGGGTATATGAATAGGAAGGGTTTGGAGGGATATGGGCCGGGTGCTGGCAGGTGGGACTAGATTGGCTTGGGATATCTGGACGGGATGGACCGAAGGGTCTGTTTCCGTGCTGTACATCTCTATGACTAAGATTGTGAATGGCAGGGATAGAGTGGGAAGTATGAGGCTTTTCCCCAGGGTAGAGGGGTCAGTTACTAGGGGACACAGGTTCAAGGTGTGGTGGGGGGTGGGGGGGAATGTTTAAAAGAGATGTGTGAGGGAGGTGTTTCACACAAAGGGGGGGGGGGGTGGGGGTGGGGAGCCTGGAAGGTGCTGCTGGGGGTGGGGGGAGGGGGGGGGGGGGGGTGGAAGCAGATACAACAGCAGCATTCCAGTAACACCTGGACAGATCCAGGAATAGGAAGGGAATAGAGGGGTATGGATCCTGTCAGGGAAGACAGTTTTAGTGTGTGTCATCACAGGATTGGAGGGCCGAAGGGCCTGTTCCTGAGATGGAGTGCTCTTTGGTCTGAACTCCAAACCTTTCCTATTCATGTACCGACCCCGATCTATTGGACGGACACCTCGCCAGCTTGGTTTGTTTGATGGTTTCTTTCCTTTAGACAAGGAGCTTCTCTTATTGTTAAACACATTTACAGACTGGTGTATGACATTCAGGGGTAAAATGGGGCAGAGTTAGCATGGTTTTATCTAGGGGAGGTCACGCCTGACAGATCTGCTCACATTCTTTGAGGAAGTAATGAGCAGGTTAGACCAAGGAGAGCCAATGAATGTCATCTACTGGGACTTCAAGAAAGCCTTTGACAAGGTGCCACACAAGAGGCTGCTGAATAAGATAAGGGTCCATGGTGTCAGAGGCAAGGTACCAGCATGGATAGAAGCTTGGCTGTCTGTCAGGAAGCAGAGTGTGGGGATAAAAGGGACTTTCTCAGGATGGCAGACTGTGATGTGGTGTTCTGCAAGGCTCAGTGTTGGCACCATAACCTTTCACTTTATACATTAACGGTCTAGATGAAGGAACTGAGGTTGAGAAACTTATCAGCCATGATTGAAGGCAGAGCAAACCCGATGGGCTGAATGGCCTAACTTCTGCTCCTGTTGTCTTATGGTCTTGAAACATTTAGGAAAAAAGCTTTCAAGTTAGCTTCATTATCTGGGTAGTAACATCAGCTGCAATCATAATGCTACAACGAGAGAACTTAAACCCTTCATGATAAACAGAAATTTCTGGAGAAGCTTAGCATCTGGAGAGACAGCAGAGCAGAGTTAGCATTTCCAGTTGGGAATGACTACAACGTCACTGCAATGGAAACCATTCACACTGCAGTTAAACAGAGAGTGGCCCAGGCAGGGACCAAGCAGAGATTTAAAGTGCCAGTGGGGGAAATGTTGGCTTATTGAGCGGAGGGATTTGCTCACCCACAGAAGGGAAGACCATGGTCTGAAGCAGGGAACAATTCAGGGAGGAAGCAATCCAGATCAACAGCTAGCAGCTTCACATGTCAGTCAGTCAGTCAGTCAGTCAGTCTCCCGAAACACACGCTCAGGACAGAAGCCAGTAAGGTACCTGCACCACAGGAAGAGACAACAGCAAACCGAATCAAAACACCCAAGCTCCTCAGCTCAGCAAGAGACAATGAAAGGTAAGATTAGAGCGGGGCCCCACTGGGAGATATCTCCAACGGACATTTAGTGAAAGGGGCAACTATTTCTTTTTGCTGTAGAATAGCAGCAAAATAAACTTTAGTCAAATAAACTGGAGTTAAAAGCTAGCAGACCAACCTGACAGTACCAAATGTTCTGAATAAGATTCAGTGTAACGTGTGGGCTAGCAGCAAGTGTAGCTGGTTGCCTGGAGACAAAAACAAATTGGAATGAGGCCAATCAATTTAAATTATACACCCCCCCCCCCAAACAAGGATATCAACCTCCAATCAAGTTTGAATTGAGTATATTGACAATTGTAAAAGCCAATGACACAATACGATGCTTGGTGGGGGAGGGGGTATAAGACCAGGGAACATGGAACAGTTGGGGGGAGAACTGCCAAACCAACAATATCTGCAGACATCCTGGAGAATAGCTCTCTTAAAAAAGGTACCTTTACCTATCAGTAATCTGTGAAACAGAAATCCCTAAGAAAAGATTATTCAATATCTGGCTGGTTTTGAAAATTTGAATGTTTGGTAAACCTTACGGGGTTTATCCAACTAGTATTATAGAGGGAAAGGTAAAAGAGAGGTTAGAGGAAGGATTTGTAAATAGGTGTTAGTTCATTATTCTCTGCTATACCTTAAATAGTAAAGTTGTTAATTTTTATTTTAAATAGTCTTGGCCTCTAATTTTCACACATTACTGCACAGGATAAATCTTGTGTCACTCAGTTTAAATTAGGCAGGAGAGTTTACCCTCTATCGTAACCTGTATACTCAAGGTGGCAGCAGGGGTGACAAAATACACTTCCCACGGTACTCCTGGACTAAAGTATTATGACAGTAAACTCTAAGTCAGGAACCAAATCCCTAAATTAAAACAGAGTGCATGAAGCCAGGCCAAGGGAGCACCACCATCAGGGGGTCAGCTCCCCCAGGCACAGGGGTGGGTGGGGTTACATTTACTTTCAATAACAATTGGAATTTGTAAACCATTTTAATTTGTCATAAATCTATAAACAATTATGTGCTGCCCATCGACAGTCGGAGTTTAAAAACTCAGATTTCTGCAGTTCCTAGATATCCTGTAAAACTCTACCTCCAGTGATTCCACCCCCCTCTCCTCCCCACCAACCCCGACCCCCACTGTACTTAGTCCCTCAGACACGCCCTCTCACACACACACACACCCCTCCCCCAGCCCTGACACACACACATACACACCCCCCTCCCACAGCCCTGCTTAGTGGAGACCGCTGTAATGGGGCAGGTTGTATGGGACTGGGATCCTGCTGTGTAACAGTCGATGTCTCATCACTAGCTGGTTATTCCGGAACACCCTGGAACCCCTGGTCTGTTCCGATTGATCCCAGTTGTCCTGGAGCCTGGGCAGAGAGTTGGCCGGCATTGACAAATGATCTGAAACAGAAACACTACAGGTCAGTGCTGGGGGATGGGGGCACACGAGGACAAAGCCCCTCCCCACTCCAGGGCAAGGTCCACAGCCCATCATTTAACACCCTTCCTATCCCATCCCAGTTAACAGCTGCTGGTCTCCATCTACCCGGGAAGTTCACAATAACAGATACACCGCCTTTCCCATCCTGAACGATGGGAGTTCACAGTGAGAGAGAGAGAGTGGCCCATTCACAGGGGGTTTGGCTGTGAACGCCACTCCACTCTGACCCAGCAGTTCGGAGAGGTCACACCCAGACTACACGTTACAGTTTTGGTCTGGTCATTGTACTGGGCGAGAGAGCACGCAGTGTAGGTTTTCCAGGGATGGGATTGCACTGGACAGGGTACGGAGAGATTCTCCAGGCTATGACTGGCCTTGATGGAGGGGTCAGGGAGCAGAGGGGCCTGGATTTAAGGGAAGGGACTGGAGGTTCAGGGGAGATGTGAGGAAAATGTTTTTCACCCAGAGGGTGGTGGGAATCTGGAATCACTGCCTGGGGAGGGGGGGGAACGGGGCAGAACGAACATCACAGCAAAGGGGTATTTAATTCCACAACATCACCACCCTCTGGGTGAAGACTTCCCCCTTGTACCAAACCAACCATTCTCCTCTTCCCTTCAATCCTTTGGGCAGAGGTGTGACCATCTTGGAACATGCCACATTAAGGAGATTTAAACAATCCTTGGATAAGCACATGGATGATAATGGGATAGTGTAGGGGGATGGGCTGAGAATAGTTCACAGGTCAGCGCACCATCAAGGGCCGAAGGGCCTGTTCTGCACTGTATTGCTCTATGTTCTATGTCATCCATGTAACTCCCAGCCTCACAGATGGGCCAGTGTCTCCAATACTAGCTAAACTCTGAGCACAGGCGTCTGCTGTTGGAGGGGATAGGATCACACTAATATCATGGCTATAGCTAACTCCCTCTGCTCCAATCCCAACCTCACCATCAAGCCAACGGATAAAGGGGGTGCAGTGGGAGTCTGGCGCACTGACCTCTACACCGCTGAAGCCAGATGCCAACTCAAAGTCACCTTCTCCTACCACCCCCTCGACCATGACCCCCCCCCCGCATCATCTCCCAGACCATACAGAACCTCATCACCTCAGGCGATCTCCCACCTACAGCTTCCAACCTCAGTCCGGGAATCCCGCACTGCCCGGTTCTACCTCCTTCCTAAGCCTGACCACCTTGGCTGACCCATTGTCTCAGCATGCTCCTGCCCCACCAAACCCATCCCCCCCTAGCCCAGGAACTCCCCACAAACGTTCGAGACACCACCCATACCCTCCACCTACCCCAAGACTTCCATTTCCCAACCCCCAACGCCTCATCTTCCGCCTCGGAACACTTCAACCCCAGGGCATCAATGTGGACTTCACCAGTTTCCTCATTTCCCCTCCCACCACCTCAGCCAAGTTCCAACCTTCCAGCTCAGCACTGTCCTCATGACCTGTCCCCACCCTCCTCTCTGACCTATCACCTTTACCCCCACCTCCATCCACCGATCACACTCCGCTACCTTCTCCCCCAGCCCCCAGCCCCCACCCCCCTCTCATTTATCTCTCCACCCCCGAGGCTCCCAGTCTCATTCCTGATGAAAGGCTCCTGCCTGAAACATGGTCTCTCCTGCTCCTCAGATGCTGCCTGACCTGCTGTGCTTTTCCAGCAACAGCCATAAATGTAGAATCTCAGCTCATGTTCTGAGTCCCAGATTCAAATCCGATCACAGATGATGGGATTTAGATTCTTCATTCCTGATATTGTTGAATCTCCTCACAACCATCAAACCGCAGCTGGGGGTTGGAAGAAACTCATCCGCCTTCAGGAGGACCTCTCACCTGCTCTGGCCAATATGTGACTCCAGTCCCACCACTCTGTGGTTGGCTCTCAGCTGCCCAATGAATGACCCAGCAAGCCATTCAATTGGACCAATTGCTGCTCACTCAAGAACAGAAAAGACAGATCAGAGAGAACCAACCGAGACTTCAGAAATGACACAGTACAAAATAGCCATCGACCCTGCGAAGCCGTCCTTACTAACAGGGTCACTACGCTGACCAGATATCTTCAACTAATCTTGTCCCGTTTACCAGCACTTGGCCCTCATCACAGGCCAGTGCCAAAACTGGGAGAGCGGTCTCACAGACTAGTCCAGCAACAGCCTGACACAGTCATCCTCACGGGATCATACCTCACAGACAGTGTCCCAGACCCCACTATCACCATCCCTGGACATGCCCTGTCCCACTGGCAGGACATTCCCAGCAGAGGGGGGGCAGCACAGTGGGATACAGTCGGGAGGGAGTTGCCCTGGGAATCCTCAACATAGACTCCGGATCCCATGAAGTCTCATGGCTTCAGGTTAGACATGAGCAAGGAAACCCCCTGCTGATTACCACGTCCCGCCCTCCCTCGGCTGATGAATCATTACCCCTCCATGTTGAACACACTCCAAGGAAGCACGGAGGGTGACAAGGACACAGAATGTCCCCTGGGTGGGGGATTTCAATGTCCCACCACCAAGAGGGGCTCTGCAGCAGTATTACTGATCGAGCTGGTCGGGTCCTAAAGGACCTCGCTGTTAGACTGGGTCTGCGGCAGGTGGGGAGGGAACCAAGAGGGAAAACCATACTGACCTCATCCTCCCCAATCTGCCGGCTGCAGGTGTATCTGTCCATGACAGGATCAGTGAGAGTCATTGTAACTACAAATCCATTATCCAGAAGTGACAGCCTCGAGTGGGAGTTAGCACCTCCTCCCTGTAACCACAAACTCCCCGCTGCCAGCACTGACTAACCCCCTCCCCTCGATCACAGTGAGACCCTAAGGAAAGGAGTGTTGGATGACCTGAGGAAGTGTCCATCATACCGGGGTAGTTCATGTTGTGGAAGCTGGTGTATCCTGGGAAAGGTTGACCCCAGCTGGACTCCAGACAGTCATCGATGAAGTCCACTTCAGCAGCATTCCTACTGGGCATTCGCCAGGTCTGGGACCGACACACTGGGAGGGCCAGTACCTCCCTTGGGACTGAGGCTGTGAACAGAACCCATGGATCAGGATGTTACAGGTAACACATGAATGCACCTAGAGCAGTGCACTGCCCCCTTCAGTCAGGGACTGGGGCTCGTGCCTCTTACCCCTGTCCTGACTGATGGGCAGGGGCAGAGGGGAGGTGGGGGTAAGAGTAGGAGCTGATATCATGTTACCTTGTGGTTTCCCAGGGGGCAGAACCACACCCCAGGCAGATGCGATGTGTTCAAGCAGGAGCTGGGAGATTCGACGATGAATAACGTGGCTCCAGTGAACCCCATCAGCTGCTCGGTGGTGTAGTTCAAACCGGAATCGGTAGTGCAAGTCTAACACATCAAAGCCATGAGCATCCGCCAAAAGGCCACTGTAGAAATTAGCTTCAATCACATCGTAACGCAAGCTCCCCTCCAGGTACTGCAACTACATCCAAAACACACAGCACGTTAAACACCAGCAACACACACCACCCACTCACCGAGACACAGCGGGAAAGGAGGCGGGGGCATGGACAGGGATTCGGGGACATGAGGCAGGATGTCAGTTTATAGCTTTATTGAGTTTGGTTCGGCCAGAGTACGGTGTTCAGTTCTGGTCACCACATACCAGGAAGTTTAAAAAAAAATCACAAACACCAGGTCATAGTCCAATGGGTTTAATTGGAAGCACTAGCTCTATAAAATAGGGATACATAGATCGGGTTGATAGGAAGAGCTTTGGGAAAAGTTGATGGGCAGAGAGATCTGGGAGTGCAGGTCCATTGTACCCTGAAGGTTGCTGCACAGGTGGATAGAGTGGTCAAGAAGGCATATAGTACACTTACCTTCATTGGACGGGGTATTGAGTATAAGAGCTGGCAGGTCGTGTTAAAATTGTACAAGACATTGGTTCGGCCGCATTTAGAATACTGTGGACAGTTCTGGTCACCACATTACCAAAAGGATGTGGACCCTTTGGAGAGGGTGCAGAGAAGGTTTACGAGGATGTTGCCTGGTATGGAAGGTGCTCGCTATGAAGAGAGGTTGAGTAGGTTAGGATTGTTTTCATTAGAAAAAAGGAGATTGAGGGGGGACCTGATGGAGGTTTACAAAATCATGAAGGGTATAGGCAGGGTGGGTAGAGACAAGCTTTTTCCCAGGGTGAAGGATTCAATAATGAGAGGTCACGCTTTCAAGGTGAGAGGTGGAAAGTTTAAGGGGGATACAGGCAGCAAGTACTTCACACAGAGGGGGGTGGGCGTCTGGAATGCGTTGCCAGCAGAGGAGGTAGAGGCAGGCACGGGAGATTCATTTAAGGTGCACCTGGACAGATGCATGAGGAGGTGGGGAGCAGAGGGATACAGATGCTTAGGAATTGGGCGACAGGTTTAGACAGTGGATTTGGATCAGTTCAGGCTTGGAGGGCCGAAGGGCCTGTTCCTGGGCTGTAAATTTTCTCTATTTTGGTAGTCAGAATCTTTTCCCCCAGAGTTGAAGTGTCTAATAATAGTCTTAAGGTGAGAGGGGGAAGTTCATAGGAGATATGAGGGACAAGGCATTTACACAGAGTGGTAGGAGGCTGGAATACGCTGCCGGGGGGTGGGGTGGGGGAGGGGTAGGCAGGTACAATCGAGACTTTGAGAGAGAGAGAGTTTAGATAAATCCATGAATAATGTGAGGAGTGGAAGGATATGGACCAAGGGCAGGCAGATGGGATTAGTTTAATTCAGCACAACACCCTGGACCGAAGGGCCTGCTCCTGGGCTGTTCTACATTTTATAAACAGCTAAACATTCCCTGACCGAAGTCTGCTTTGAAGGTGACACATTAGTCACTATTACACCGTGTTCTGGCAGCATTTGTAATGACCGTACCTCTGGTATCAGGAAGCCACCTTTGATCTTTTCACCCAGAGGCATCGCCATGTTCCAGATCACAAGGCATTCTGGGAGGAGGACCTCTCTTAGCCGCCTGAAGAATTTGACCAGATTCTCTCTATATTGCTCGATTGAATTGGAACCATACCTTGGGGAGGTGTGGAAGAGAGGAAGGAGAGAGGGGGAGGGGGAGGGGGAAAAAAAGAGAGAGCTGAATTGAGGATGATGTGAATCAACTTCAGAAAGGATATTCACAAGTTTGTGTTGTATGAAAATAGTCAGAGAGTGGTGCTGGAAAAGCACAGCAGGTCAGGCAGTATCCGAGGAGCAGGGGGATTGATGTTTCAGGCACAAGCCCTTCATCAGGAATCAACTCTCCTGCTCCTGAGACGCTGCCTGACTTGCTGGGCTTTTCCAGCACCACATGTTGATCCCCGCCCTCACTTTCTCCTCGTTATATGAAGATAGCATGGATTAAACCAGACTATCGTTACCGCCCAGCAATAACTTTATTTATTAAAACTGAATTGGACCAGACAGACAGACACCTCAACGAAAGGTGATTTCACCTGCACCCTGACCTGCCCAATAACACCAGCTGGAGTCAGGTCTCTCTCTGTCATTGCAATCCCCCTGTCCCAGTTCTCAGCTCCATACCTGGAGATATCCCAGACACACGAGTTAACAATGAGGATATCAGGTTGTGGTTCTCTTCGGAAACCAGCCAACACCCTGTCCACGTAGTCCGAGTAAATCCGGGTGAGGAAATAAAACCGGAGGAGATGAGTAGGACTGTGATACAGGCGAACTTCTCGGTATTCTGTACTGTTACTCAGCTTCCCTCCTTCAATCAGCTGGTCTCCCTCAAAGCTTGGCTCCCCCTTCAAACACAACAACATGCCAAGTTAGTCAGGCCCTGACAGGAAGGATGGAACACGACAACATGGGATCCTCCACACGGCAAACACCCTGTGCAGACAATTCCCAACGTTCTCACCCTCCTGGGTCCAATGACACCTCATCTCAAGGATGAGGTACCCATCCTGACCCTGGGCGAGGGGGGAGGGGAAAACAGTCTTAATGATAGACACCCCCCATCCCCCCATCAGTCTGCAGGTTTTAAAGATCACCCCCATGTGCTGTCTGTATATGCACACTCTCACCTCCCCCCCCCCCACCCCCAACCCCCACAAAAAACCCCAACATTTACAAAGCCCTTCAAAGAACACAGGACCATCAGAACCAGGAGCAGGGGGGAGGCCGTTCAGCCCTTCGAGCCTGTTCTGGCTTTCAATCCAATCAGGGCTGATCTTTTCACTGACTCAGCACCACTTACCGTTACTCACACACACACAGCCTCTCACCATGTCCCTTGATTCCTTTATTGTTCAAAAAGGGATTACTGAAGTCTCATCAACTCCTTCCCTGGGCAGGGAATTCCATGGATTAACCGCCCCCTGGGTGGAGACGTTCCTTCTCCATTCAGTCCTAACCCTGCTCCCTCTAACCTGGAGACCATGCCCTCTTGTCCGAGTCTCACTCACCAGTGGAAATGTCCTCTTCTCTCTTATCCATTCCCTTCATAATTTTACAGTGAGTATATTCCGAGTCTCCTCAGTCTCTCCTCATGAGCCAACCCCCTCAACCCCAGAATCACCCCAGTGACCCTCCTCTGCAGCCCCTCCAGAGCCAGTCCGTCCTTCCTCAGGTAAGGAGACCAAACCTGTCCACAGTACTCCAGGGGTGGCCTCACCAGCGCCCTGTACAGCAGCAATATAACCTCCCTGCTTTTAATCTCAACCCCTTCAGCAATGAAGGATAATATTCCATGTACCTTCCTAATTCCCTGTTGTGCCTGCAGACCAACCTCCTGTGACTCATGTACAAGGACACCCAGCTCCCTCTGCACAGCAACATGCTGCAACTTTCACCATTCAAATCATAATCTGTTTCGCTGTTATCCCGACCAAAATGGATGGCTTCACATTTACTAACACTGTATCCCACCTGCCAGCCCTTTGCCCACCCACCCAATGTATCTGTGTTCCTCTGAAATTTCACAGCCCTCTGCACACTTTGCTCTGCCTCTCATCTTAGTGTCTTCGGCAAATACACATGGTCCCCAACTCCAAATCATCCAGATCACTTGTAAATAACGGTGGTCCCAGCACGGATCCCTGAGGGACACCATTAGTCACTGATCACCAGCCAGAATAGCACTCATTTATCCTCACTGTTTCCTGTCAGTCAGCCAATCCTCTCCCCACACGGATACTCTACCCCGAACACCACACATCCTTACCTTACACAGCAGCCTCAACAAAGACTATTTCAAGATGCCCTGCTATTTCTCCCTTGATAATAGACTCAAGCATCTTCCCCACTACAGAGATTAAGCTCTATAATTCCCCTTTTAAACAGTGGTGTCACATTTGCTGTTTTCCAATTTACTGTGACTGCCCCAGAATCCAGCGAGTTTTGGGAAATTCCTGCCAGCCCATCTGCTATTTCTCCCCCCATCTCTTAGTACCCAGGGATGCATTCCGTCAGGGCCAGGAGACTGATCTAAACTCAGGATAGATCAGAGTGGTGCTGGAAAAGCACAGCAGGTCAAGCAGCATCCGAGGAGCAGGAAAATCAGCATTTCGGGCGATATTCCTGATGAAGGGCTTTTGCTGGAAATGCTGATTTTTCTGCTCAGGATGCTGCCTGACCTGCTGGGCTTTTCCAGCACCACTCTAATCTAGTCTCTGTTTTCCAGCATCCGCAGCCCTGGTTTTGACCATATCTATCCCGAGCTCCATTAGCTTGCCCAACACTAGCTCTTCTGTAATAAGAATGGTTTCCGGGTCCTCACCTACCTTTGTCAGTTACTGGCATGTTATTAGTGTCCTCCACTGTGGAACCCAATGCAGAGCACTGAGAAAGGACACCAAGGCAAAGCATAACATTAAAGAAGCCAAAGAATGTTAGAAATCCAGCAAGGGGAAACAGTACTGAGCTAACATTACTGAGCAAGGCAGGAAGTCCAGCTCTGTACAACAACAACTTTAGGCAGCTATAAACATTAACAGGGGAAGGACAGAAGCCTTGGACAGAGATCACTTCAAGTACCTACAGGGGAAGACAAAAGGAGTTTGAATAAAGAGTTTACTTCCCAAGCATGTGAGGTGGAAAGCAATGAAGAATGGGTTTAAGACCAAAAAAAGTCAGTAATCAAATCTAAACAAGGAAATGAGGTAATGAGTATGTGACCAAACGTGAGGATATCAACACTTCATTCCAGCGCCCGAGTCAGGACAATCACCATCATTATTCCAGTCATGTGATCATCCCAGGCAGAGCAGGAACGTGGGGAGGACATGTTCGGGAGTAGGTGTTTGACTGACCTGTTTAGTGGGCAAAAACTGTACAAGTCCTAAAGACAGTGAGTGCCATTTGCGGAGTTGTTGCTCATTGGTTCGAGGTTGGTAAGGGCTGGTACTATTACTCAGATTTTACAACCTCTACTTAGACCAGGGCTTGGTGTCCTGTGGCTCTGTAACTGTGATACTGTAGTAAATGTTTCAATAAATGTGTTAAACCTTAATGGACTGCCTGTAAGAATTTTATTCCAGGTAATTGAACAATCTCAGGGAAAGAACCAGGGAAGGTGGAGTAGACTCCAGTAGGGAGTCCTCCCTTAGCCACTGAAGCTCAGGGAGCTTTGACAGGACCTGGTCAATGCCTCGGCCATTTCCTCATGCCCCATAACTAACTGACCCTTTAGCACCCCTGAAAGGACCCACATTTACTTTAGCCACTCTGTCGTTTTATATATTTATAGAAACCTTTGCTATCTGTCCTTCTATTCTGTGCTAGTTTTTTCTCTTACTTTTCTTTACAGCTCTGATTGTGACTTTCTCTTGACCTTTAATGTTTTTTGCAATCTTGGTGACACTTGCTGTTTTTAGCCAGTGTGTATGCCTTCCCTTTCACGGTGATACCTCCCGGATTTCCTCAGACCCCCTTGGCAGATTACTCCTCCTACAGTCCGTCCTTCTCACCAGAATATACTTTTGTTGAGCACTTTGAAAAATGTCATTAAAAGGTCCCCTGCTGCTCGTCAATGGTCACCCCATAAAGTCTCTGTTTCCAGTCTCCTTTAGCCAGGTCCTCCCTCACTATCACAGTCCCCCTTATTCCAGCACAGGACCCTGGGATTGGATTTTATCTTCTCACACTCTGTATTCTAAATTCAACCAGATGGTGATCACTCTTTCCAAGAGGATCCCTGACTATTGCCGTCTCGTTACAGCCTACTCCCTCACCGTTCGAGAAAACTATCACAGATACACTCAACAAACTCCTCCGAGGTGACCCGGAGCTGAGCTGACCAATCTGCATGTCGGTTAAAATCCCTCTGATAACAGCCGTACCGTTTTTCCAGGCAGTAGTTATTTCCTTGTTTATTGCCTGTCCTGATTAGTTGGGGGCCGAGAGACTACACCGATCAGTGACTTTCTCTTCCTGGAATTCCTCATCTCCACCCAAATGGATTCGACCTCAACTTGATATTGTCTCTGAATATCAGCTACACCACCTCCCTTACCTTCCTGTCTGTCTGTCCTTCAGAATAGTCTGGTTCCCCTGGATATTTAATTCCAGTTATGACCATTCTGTAACCATGTCTCCATGATGGCCACCAAATCATATTTATTCACGATGATTGGTACCACAGGCTGAGTGTCAGGATACCTTTCAGTTCCTAATGAAAACAAAACTGTAGGTTGTGTTGCAGACATGGGTTCAACAAATCCTGGTACACTTACAGTCAGAGACCTGTCCCCTTCTCATGCTAACTGCCTGGAACTGAAGACAAGGTGGGAATATGGAAATATTGAATCTCTGAGCAGGGACAGACCTTTAACCCTGCAGGTCTGCTTCGCTACTCAGCATGGTCACAGCTAACCATTCAACATCACACCCTGCAGCCCAGAGTACATCAAACTCCTTAAAAACATGTAACCATTGTTAACTCCATCATGATCTGTGCCAGACATGGCAACAGACTCCGTCTGGATGAAGCCATTCCCACCATCTCAGTCCTAAACGGTTTATCCTTCATCTGGTCTGGACTCCATCAGGAACATCCTTCACCTCGGTTTCACACTGATGGAGGTTGATGATTTCTATAATTTTTCCTGCATTTTAAGCTCCAGAAGATAGAATCCTAACCAATCCAGTTTCTGCACATCCATCAGTGGTGCTAGCCCAGGAATCACTCTGGTAACCCTTCACTGCACACCCTCCAACACCAGAACATCCTTCCTCAGGAAGGGAGAGTAAAACTCTACTCCACATTCAGGTGTGGTCTCACCAAGGCCCTGGATCACTCAGGACCTCCTTGCTGTGGTTCCTGAACCCCCTTATATGAAGGGCCTTCATCACCTTCAGCAGCTTGTACAGGATACTTCGGTCTCACTGATGACTCCCCTCTCTCCACTGACAGCCAGCCATTCAGGTACCAATCTGCCTTCCTGTTTATTACTCGCAAAGTGGATAGTCTTACATTTATCCACACGATACTGCATTGGCCATGTGTCTGCCCACTCCCTCAGCCGGTCCAAATCCCACCGCAACATCTCTGCATCATCCTCTCAGCTCACCCACCCACCCAGCTTTGGGTTACCTGCAGTTTGGAGATACTGTATGGAGTTCCCTCGTCTAAATCAGGACCATATATAGTGAATAGCTGAGGTGCCAGTATTGATCCCTGCGGGACCCCACTAATTACTGCCTGCCTTTCAGAAACAGACCCAGTTACTCTCACTTTGTCCAGTGCTCCATCCAGCTCCAATCTCCACTTTCCCCAACCTCATCCCTGTCAATTTTACACATTAGTCTGTCATGTGGGGCGTCCAAAGTCCAAATAAATCCCATCAAGTGGCTTTCTGCACCCCCCCCCCCCACCCCCCCCTCCTCCACACCTCCCCTCCCCAAAATCAACTCCATGAGTAACACGCTCAAAAAGTTCTAAGATTTTCCCTTTTGGAACTCTTTGCTGACTGTGTCCAAATCTGTCCCTGTTTTCTAAGTGCTCCGTTATTAAAACCTATATAAATGGACTCCAATATTTTCTGCCCAGCTAATATCAGACTCAACGAGTTGCAGAATCAGAGGTGTTCAGCACTGAAACAGACACTTCCCTCATTCCAACAGATATCCCAATCTAATCCCACCTGCCAGCATCCGGCCCATCTCCCTCCAAACCCTTCCCATTCACATACCCATCCAGATGCCTTTTAAATGCTGGAATTGTACCAGCTTTCATCACCCCGAGAAAGTCTACAGCCTGAAAACTGGTCTTTAACCATTTAGACTAAAATGTAATGCTGACTTAGACAACACATTTACTGCACTAGAAAATAGACAGACAGGAAGGCTCAGGAAAAGTGGGAGATCTCAAGGAATGCAGAAGATAGGGACTGCTGGGCTGACCAAGTGATAACAGGATGCTGTTAGACATTTGTCTCAGCATCAGTGAATCTCTGACCAGGCACCAAGTGATAACACTCACTGCTGTTCCCTTGTGAAATTAATGACAGGGTTGGATTCTGACCCTGAAATAAACTCAGTACAATAAAAAGCTTTGTAATTAACAGTCAGATGCTGCCATTCTAATGGATTCGGATTATCCCTTACAAGCAGGCCAGAGAGAAAACATCTCCACTCTTACTAAACACTGACTCCAGGGTTCAAAAGGTCATTAGAGAGAGACCGTTGTAGTTGGAGCCAGGAGAAAATTAACTTCTTGCTCATCTGCTATGGATTGAATTTAATTGCATTTTGGACTGTCTGATGATATTGAGTAGCCATTACCAGTTATTAAATACAAACTCTGTAAAAGGTAATATTGATGAAGCCTTAACTTGCTGTTCTGGTAGACCACTCTACAGACCGCCTCACTGTCAATCCTAACTAATCAGATCCTAATGTCTTATTTGAATTGGAATCAAAACCTTGAAATGAAGGCATGTTTAATTTGAGACAAATTAATCATTTTAAATACAACCTTGCAATAACATCTCAGCCTCAGGTACAGAACGATTGCGTGCTTAAGATAAAAAACAGGAATCTGCTCCCAGCTTAAAATTATTCTAAGCCTAACATTGAAGTGATTCTGAAACATCAGGAAGTCATTTTATGGTCAACAGTTTGCCCTCTTTGCTAAGGAGCCATTTTGTTGACCAATGATGTCAGACACGTGAGCTGTGCGAAGTTACCTAATGACATCTCCCACTTCATTTAGGCTGGTACTTCTTTATAAGACCTTATCTCAGCAGCAGACACCGAACTCAGCTGGATTGGTTTTTCCCATTGGATGGGTAACTCAACGCCTGTAGGAGTGATCAGTCAAGCGCACACAGACCTGGCAACTAACTAGTTCCTCACAAATTATTACCTTTCACTGTTTTCTGTCTAATTAAGAACATGCAACATTTTGTAAGTGTTTGTATAAAGGAAGCCACTTTGTAGCAGTCCGTCGGAGTAACCTGCTGGGGGACTGGAAGAACTGGTACCCTACTCTCTCAGTTATTAGAGCCTGGTTAGTTTAGCTTATAGGTATCAGTGTTATGTTGTAACAGTGATGCTGTTAGTGAATAAAGGGGATGACTAAAATTAAACTAAACTGTCTATAAGGGGTTTTTAATCGCAAAGAGTACAATCTCCCGGACAAACCAAGAGAGAGGCTTTACAGGTCAGAGTCTACAAGGGAGTCCCTGGGCCACCCCAAATCTGTACTTTAACAATTCTCTCTTTTATATCTTTCCCCTCTCACCCTAAACCTATGCCCTCTAGTTTTGGACTCCCCCATCCCAGGGAAAAAACTTTGTCTATTTATCCTATCCATGTCCCTCATAATTTTGTAAACCTCTATAAGGTCACCCCTCAGCCTCCGACGCTCCAGGGAAAACAGCCCCAGCCTGTTCAGCCTCTCCCTGTAGCTCAGATCCTCCAACCCTGGCAACATCCGTGTAAATCTTTTCTGAACCCTTTCAAGTTTCATAACATCTTTCCGATAAGAAGGAGACCAGAATTGCACACAATATTCCAACAGTGGCCTAACCAATGTCCTGTACAGCCATAACATGACCTCCCAACTCCTGTACTCAATACTCTGACCAATAAAGGAAAGCATACCAAATGCCTTCTTCACTATCCTATCTACCTGCGACTCCACTTTCAAGGAGCTATGAACCTGCACTCCAAGGTCTCTTTGTTCAGCAACACTCCCTAGCACCTTACCATTAAGTGTATAAGTCCTGCTAGGATTTGCTTTCCCAAAATGCAGCACCTCACATTCCTGGTTTTCACTCTGCCTTCCTGTTGAAAAGGTTTGGGGGTGGCAGGAAGGCAGTGTGACCGTACCAACCCTCCGAGACAACAACTGAAGGAGTCACCATTTCAAGATCCACTTCCTTACAAACCCTTAGGATGTCGAAGATATGCAGGAACACCAGGACTAGCCAGTGCCCCTCCAAGGCTCTGCCCACACCCAGGTAGGGCACTGGGCTGACACTGTCCTTGTCACAATGGGAACAGACATTGGGAACAGTGAGCAAGTTATCCAAATTGTAAAGGACACACTCAGTCCAGCAGAATGGGGAAGTGGGTAGATTGGTTGTTGGCATGGATGTCAGTGGATGTGATCACACTTCCTCGATTAGAATCTGTTCATATTCCAAACTGACCTTGAAGGGCATGTAGAAGGGGTAGAGGGAATCAATCCAAGTTTATATAGCCCACTGTTTCCCCAACTCCTGATCTCAATCCCCAATACTCTCCCATAATCTAAACTCCACCACAGCTCCTCCCAAACACCAAAACCTCTGAAAGCTGACCATCCCCATTCCCTCACACCCTGTCAGGCCCAAAGAAACAGGTATAACAGCAGGCTATTCAGCCCCTCAAGCCTGACATTCCTCAGGTCCACTTTCCTGTGTTTCCCCTGTAACCCTCAACTCCCGAGATGATCAAGACTCTATTGCTGTCTTTAATATTAATGAGTCCTCCAGTCCTGTAGGTCTTGCTGCAGAGTTCCTCATCACCATTAAACTGCTGCCCTTTTTACTGAGACAAGGCCCTCTGGTTTGGAGACTCCCCCCATGAGGAGACCCAGTGAAGCCCCTCAGGAATTCTCCAGGAATTAGAATGCCAACTGATGAGCTCACACTCACACAGCAATCCCAAAATATCAGGAATCACCCTGATAAACGCAGCCTCTCCCCGTCCCCACCATTCACACCTTCCCCACCAGAAGCGATTGCTCGAATTCTCCCGCCCTGGACAGCCCCTAACCCGCACCTTACTGCGGAGTTGACCAGCTGACAGACACCTCTCCGTCTGCAGGAACAGCACCAGGTCTTTGTAGATTGTTCTCTGAACTGAGAATTATAACAGAAGCAGAACAGAGAGATTACTGCTGCAGACAGACAGACAGACAGACAGACAGACCAGGGTGGGGAGGATGGACATCAGGGCCAACACATTAAACAGTAACTACAGGCATTTCAGGCCATTCAGCCCCTCTACTGTCTCCCTATCACGGTGCAGGTGAACACCATTATCTGGGGGCTCCATGTACCCAGCGCTTTGGGAACAGTGTTAACTCTCACATCATTTACTGCTCACGATCACTGTTTCCAGGTTCTGTTACCGGGCGGGGTGGGGAGATTATGGGGGCATGTATGGGGTGGGGGGATTTACTTTGGAAGTATTTATTTTGGGGTTGGGGGGAGGGGAAGGAGTGTATGTTTACTGGGAGGTGTACATGGGGATATGTGCAGGGTCTTTATTTTGCAGGGTTTAGTGTTTTTACTTTGGGAGGTGGGGGTGCACATTTCCATGGGGAGGGATGTATACTTACTGTGGGGGCTAATGGGAGGGGGGTGTGGATTTACCAGAGTCCCCCCAGAACCACCAGGTGTTTGTTTTGGGGGGGGGGGGGGGGTGTATATGTTGAGGGGGTATGTATTGTGAGGGGCATGCAGGGTATACATTGAAAGGGGGGAAGCATGCAGGGTATAGATTGATGGGGGGGATACTGAAGGAGGTGGGATATATCAAGGGTGTGTGCGCATGGGGTATATATCAAGGGGGGGGGCAGACATTGGGAAAGGGGGGTGGTGGTGGTGTGGGGTATACATTGAGGGGTGTGTGTGGGGTATACATTGGGGGGGCATTTTGGTGGTGGTGGGGGCAGTGTGGGGTATATTTACCAGAGTCCCACAGAACCACATGTGCGGGGGGGGGGTTCGGGGGTTGATATGGAGGGGAGGCAGCAGGGGGTATATATTGAGGGGGAGGGGTGTGTGGGGTATATTTACCAGAGTCCCATAGAACCACATGTGCGGGCAGTGGGGGCAGCTATTGAGGGGGGCAGGGTGTGTGGGGGGTATACATTGAGGGGGGCAGCAGGGGGTAGATATGGAGGGGGTGTGTGCGGTATATGGGGGGGGGGGGGGGGGGGGGAAGGTATATTTACCAGAGTCCCCGAGAACCACCAGGTGTTTGTTTTGAAGAAGAAGCCGAACCTGCTCTGGGCCCAGACCCGCCATCACCACCTGAGGAAACACAATCAATAACCCATCAATAACCCCCTCCCGGACCCCCATCCAGGACGACACCCCCTCCTCCCGGGGGAGGGATCACAGGGCCAATCAGGGACACACAGGGCCCAGGGTGGTACCAGATCCCCCTCCACACCCTGCCCCTTTCCCCCAGACATTACCTTACCCTCTGACCTTTCACCACCCACTGTTCCACCAATCAAAACCAGGGCATTGACTCCTGTCCTTATCACTGAGACAACACAGGGTCCAGTAACTAGGCCCATGACAACTACATACTGACCAGCCACCAGGAACCAATCACCAGGAGCCGATCAATCAATAACCAACCAATCATCAGGAACCGATCAATAACCAACCAATCACCAGGAACTGATCAATCAATAACCAACCAATCACCAGGAATCAATTAATCAATAACCAACCAATCATCCATCAGCATGAATAAAAACTCTTGTTTATTTTGATAGGGTGATGGCTGATGAGTGATGATGAGTGATGATGATTGATGATGATGGGTGATGATGATGATGATGATGATGATGATGATGATGATGATGATGATGATGATGATGATGATGATGATGATGATGGGTGATGATGATGATGGGTGATGATGATGGGTGATGATGATGATGGGTGATGGGTGATGATGATGATGGGTGATGGGTGATGATGAGTGATGGGTGATGATGAGTGATGGGTGATGATGATGATGATGATGGGTGATGATGATGGGTGATGATGATGATGGGTGATGATGATGGGTGATGATGATGATGATGATGATGGGTGATGATGATGATGGGTGATGATGATGGGTGATGATGATGATGGGTGATGGGTGATGATGATGATGGGTGATGATGATGGGTGATGATGGGTGATGATGATGGGTGATGATGATGATGGCTGATGATGGGGGATGATGATGATGGGTGATGATGATGATGGGTGATGATGGGTGATGATGATGATGGGTGATGATGGGTGATGATGATGATGGGTGATGATGGATGATGATGATGGGTGATGATGATGATGATGATGATGGGTGATGATGATGATGGGTGATGATGATGGGGGATGATGATGATGGGGATGATGATGATGGGTGATGATGGGTGATGATGATGATGGGTGATGATGATGATGGGTGATGGGTGATGATGATGATGGGTGATGGGTGATGATGAGTGATGGGTGATGATGAGTGATGGGTGATGATGATGATGATGATGGGTGATGATGATGGGTGATGATGATGATGGGTGATGATGATGGGTGATGATGATGATGATGATGATGGGTGATGATGATGATGGGTGATGATGATGGGTGATGATGATGATGGGTGATGGGTGATGATGATGATGGGTGATGATGATGGGTGATGATGGGTGATGATGACGGGTGATGATGATGATGGCTGATGATGGGGGATGATGATGATGGGTGATGATGATGATGGGTGATGATGATGGGTGATGATGGGTGATGATGATGGGTGATGATGATGATGGCTGATGATGGGGGATGATGATGATGGGTGATGATGATGATGGGTGATGATGGGTGATGATGATGATGGGTGATGATGGATGATGATGATGGGTGATGATGATGATGATGATGATGGGTGATGATGATGATGGGTGATGATGATGATGGATGATGATGATGGGGGATGATGATGATGGGGATGATGATGATGGGTGATGATGGGTGATGAGGATGATGGGTGATGATGGGTGATGATGATGGATGATGATGGGTGATGATGATGAGTGATGATGATGGTGATGATGGGTGATGATGATGATGGGTGATGATGATGGGTGATGATGATGATGATGATGGGTGATGATAATGATGATGATGATGTTGGGTGATGATAATGTTGGGTGATGATAATGATGGGTGATGATGATGATGGGTGATGATGATGATGGGTGGTGATGATGATGGGTGATGATGATGGGTGATGATGATGGGTGATGATGATGGGTGATGATGATGAGTGATGATGATGATGATGGGTGATGATGATGATGGGTGATGATGGGTGATGATAATGGGTGATGATGATGATAGGTGATGATGATGGGTGATGATGGATGATGATGGATGATGATGGGTGATGATGATGGGTGATGATGATGATGGGTGATGATGATGATGATGGGTGATGATGATGATGATGAGTGATGATGATGATGATGATGGGTGATGATGGGTGATGATGATGATGAGTGATGATGATGATGATGATGGGTGATGATGGGTGATGATGATGATGGGTGATGATGGATGATGATGATGGGTGATGATGATGATGAGTGATGATGGGTGATGATGATGATGGGTGATGATGATGATGATGATGGGTGATGATGGGTGATGATGATGATGGGTGATGATGATGATGGGTGATGATGATGAGTGATGATGATGATGGGTGATGATGATGGGTGATGATGATGATGGATGATGATGATGATGATGGGTGATGATGGGTGATGATGGGTGATGATGGATGATGATGATGGGTGATGATGATGGATGATGATGATGATGATGGGTGATGATGGGTGATGATGGATGATGATGATGATGATGATGGGTGATGATGATGAGTGATGATGATGATGGGTGATGATGATGATGGGTGATGATGGGTGATGATGATGATGGGTGATGATGATGATGGGTGATGATGATGATGGGTGATGATGATGAGTGATGATGATGATGGGTGATGATGATGGGTGATGATGATGATGGATGATGATGATGATGATGGGTGATGATGGGTGATGATGGATGATGATGGGTGATGATGATGATGGGTGATGATGATGATGGATGATGATGATGATGATGGGTGATGATGGGTGATGATGGATGATGATGATGGGTGATGATGATGGGTGATGATGATGAGTGATGGTGATGATGGGTGATGATGATGATGGGTGATGATGATGGGTGATGATGATGATGGGTGATGATGATGGGTGGTGATGATGATGGGTGATGATGATGATGGATGATGATGATGGGTGATGATGATGATGGATGATGATGATGGGTGATGATGGATGATGATGATGATGGGTGATGATGATGGGTGATGATGATGATGGGTGATGATGATGAGTGATGATGATGATGGGTGATGATGATGATGGGTGATGATGGGTGATGATGATGATGGGTGATGATGGGTGATGATGATGATGGGTGATGATGGGTGATGATGATGGGTGATGATGATGGGTGATGATGATGATGGGTGATGATGATGGATGATGATGGATGATGGGTGATGATGATGGATGATGATGGATGATGATGATGGGTGATGATGATGATGAGTGATGATGGTGATGATGGGTGATGATGATGATGGGTGATGATGATGATGGGTGATGATGAGTGATGATGATGGGTGATGATGGGTGATGATGGGTGATGATGGGTGATGATGATGGGTGATGATGATGGATGATGATGGATGATGGGTGATGATGATGGATGATGATGGATGATGATGATGGGTGATGATGATGATGAGTGATGATGATGGTGATGATGGGTGATGATGATGATGGGTGATGATGATAATGGGTGATGATGATGAGTGATGATGATGGGTGATGATGGGTGATGATGGGTGATGATGCTGATGGGTGATGATGATGGGTGATGATGGATGATGATGGATGATGGGTGATGATGATGATGGGTGATGATGGATGATGATGATGATGGGTGATGATGATGGGTGATGATGATGATGGGTGATGATGATGATGGGTGATGATGATGATGGGTGATGATGATGATGGGTGATGATGATGGGTGATGATGATGGGTGATGATGATGATGGGTGATGATGGGTGATGATGTTGATGGGTGATGATGATGGGTGATGATGATGGGTGATGATGATGATGGGTGATGATGATGATGGGTGATGATGATGATGGGTGATGATGGATGATGATGGATGATGGGTGATGATGATGATGGGTGATGATGATGATGGGTGATGATGGATGATGATGGATGATGGGTGATGATGATGATGGGTGATGATGATGATGATGATGATGGGTGATGATGATGGGTGATGATGATGATGGGTGATGATGATGATGGGTGATGATGATGATGGGTGATGATGATGATGGGTGATGATGATGATGGGTGATGATGATGGGTGGTGATGATGGGTGATGATGATGATGGGTGATGATGATGATGATGGGTGATGATGATGATGGGTGATGATGATGGGTGATGATGATGATGATGATGGGTGATGATGATGGGTGATGATGATGATGGGTGATGATGGGTGATGATGATGATGGGTGATGATGATGATGGGTGATGATGATGATGATGGGTGATGATGATGATGGGTGATGATGATAGGTGATGATGGGTGATGATGGGTGATGATGATGGGTGATGATGGGTGATGATGGGTGATGATGATGATGGGTGATGATGATGATGGGTGATGATGGGTGATGATGATGATGATGAGTGATGATGATGATGGGTGATGATGGATGATGATGATGATGGGTGATGATGATGGGTGATGATGATGGGTGATGATGATGGGTGATGATGATGGGTGATGATGATGATGGGTGATGATGATGGGTGATGATGATGGGTGATGATGATGGGTGATGATGGGTGATGATGATGGGTGATGATGATGATGGGTGATGATGGGTGATGATGATGGGTGATGATGATGGGTGATGATGGGTGATGATGGGTGATGATGATGGGTGATGATGATGATGGGTGATGATGGGTGATGATGGGTGATGATGATGATGGGTGATGATGATGATGATGGGTGATGATGATGATGATGGGTGATGATGATGGGTGATGATGATGATGGGTGATGATGATGATGGGTGATGATGGGTGATGATGGGTGATGATGATGATGGGTGATGATGATGATGGGTGATGATGATGATGGGTGATGATGATGATGGGTGATGATGGGTGATGATGATGATGGGTGATGATGGATGATGGGTGATGATGATGGGTGATGATGATGGGTGATGATGATGGGTGATAATGATGATGGGTGATGATGATGGGTGATGATGATGATGGGTGATGATGATGATGGGTGATGATGATGATGGGTGATGATGGGTGATGATGATGGGTGATGATGATGATGGGTGATGATGGATGATGATGGTGATGGGTGATGATGGATGATGATGGATGATGGGTGATGATGATGATGGGTGATGATGATGATGGATGATGATGGATGATGATGGATGATGGGTGATGATGATGATGGGTGATGATGGATGATGATGATGATGGGTGATGATGATGGGTGATGATGATGATGGGTGATGATGATGATGGGTGATGATGATGATGGGTGATGATGATGATGATGGGTGATGATGATGGGTGATGATGATGGATGATGATGGGTGATGATGATGGGTGATGATGATGGATGATGATGATGATGGGTGATGATGATGGGTGATGATGGGTGATGATGATGATGGGTGATGATGATGATGGGTGATGATGATGATGATGGGTGATGATGATGATGAGTGATGGGTGATGATGATGAGTGATGGGTGATGATGATGATGGGTGATGATGATGATGGGTGATGATGATGAGTGATGATGATGATGGGTGATGATGATGGGTGATGATGATGATGATGGGTGATGATGATGATGATGGGTGATGATGATGATGGGTGATGATGATGATGGGTGATGATGATGATGATGGGTGGTGATGATGATGGATGATGATGATGGGTGATGATGATGATGATGATGGGTGATGATGATGGGTGATGATGATGATGATGGGTGATGATGATGATGATGGGTGATGATGATGGGTGATGATGGGTGATGATGATGATGGGTGATGATGATGGGTGATGTTGATGATGATGGGTGATGATGATGGGACAGTAACACGGGTGGCTTTACTCAGAAACACTGATGTTCATCAGGGAGCGTTGCTCTGAACGCTCGTGCTTCCCATGAGACCCTGTTGGACCATCCCCTGGTGTTGTGGGATTTTTAACCTTGCCCATCCCAGTCCGACACCAACATCTCCAAATGATAAACTAAATTAGTCCCATCTCCCTGTGTGTGGCCTATTGTCTTTCTGAAGGGTTTGTAATTGTACCTCTCTCTGTGCAGTGTATTCACCAGGCAGCCCACCCTCTGTGTGGGAAAATATTCCCCTCAGGTCCCTTTTCATACTTTCTCCTCTCACTGTAAAAATGTTCTCTCTCGTTGTGAACATCTCCCACCCAAGGTGAACGATTGGTGCTATCCACCTTCTCAATGCCCCTCCTGACTTTAGAATTCCCTGGATGATCCCAGCCATGGTTCTGAAACACTGGGACAACACTGGCCACTCTCCTTCCACTGGGACCTGAGCTGGGGCTGAAGGGGATACACTGATGTCTGTTCCTGGGACCAGAGGGTCAGAGGGGACAGAGGCTGGGGCTGGGGCTGGGGCCTTGGGGGGGTGAAGGGTGTTGCAGACCTGAGGGTCACTGGTCAGTCGGGACAGAGCGGGGCGGTCAGTGGGGATGGTCCGCGCCGCCCGGCCATACACTCCCACCCCCACCCTCCCCGATGCACACCCCACCACTCTCCCACCTCCAGTCCCACCACACTGACACCCTCATCTGACAACACACCTCCTCACCATCACCCCCAGCAAACCCACCACATCCCACCCCTTCACACCCACCACCACCCACAGACCCCAGGCCCCACCCCCTACCACGCCCCATACATCCCCCACTCCCTCTGACCCCAGGTCTGCACCGCAACACTCCTCCATCAAGGACAGCAGCAACCACAGGACTTGTTTCCCCCGGGTTCCTGTCCATTCCCCGTGTTCCTGTCCATTCCCCCCCGGGTTCCTGTGTGTGTGTGTGCACGCTTTACCTCCGTGTGTGTGTGTGTGCACGCCTTACCTATGTTTGTGTGCGTGTGTGTGCACGCTTTACCTCTGTGTGTGTGTGCACGCTTTACCTCTGTGTGTGTGTACGCTGTATGTGTGTGCGTGTGCACGCTGTATCTGTGCGTGTGCACACTGTATGTGTGTGTTCATGTGCACGCTGTATCTGTGTGTGTGTGTATGCTGTATCTGTGTGTGTACGCTGTATCTGTGTGTGTGTGCACGCTGTCTGTGTGTGTGCATGCTGTATCTGTGTGTGTACACGCTATATCTGTGTGTGCGTGTGCGCACGTTGTATCTGTGTGTGTGTACACGCTGTATCTGTGTGTGTGTGTGTGTGTACATGCTGTATCTGTGTGTGTGTGTGTACACGCTGTGTCTGTGTGTGCGTGTGTGTGTGTGTGTACACGCTGTATCTGTGTGTGCGTATACACATGCTGTATCTCTCTGATGGCCCTGGGTAGGATTGGCCTTCCCTGTTTTCTGGCCCCTCTTGCCATCTGCCTGAAGGTAGAATCCCGGGCCCTCAGTAACACCCCCACCCCGTTTGCTGTCATCGATGGGGTCTGGTTGGGGTGGGAAGTGATGGTCTTGGACAGAGTGACGATGTCAGTGTGTTTGCTGACATAGCAAATCCCCAACACTGTGTCCTCCTCTCAGGGGGAATCCCCATTGGTTACCCCTCCCTGAACACCAGCTCTGCACAATCCCGGAGAGCAGACATGGTCCCTGTCCGCCCGGATTCCCACTTGCTTGTGAGTCGGTCTGCCCCAGCACTGAGCGGGCTGTCCGGTGGGATTACCGTGACAAGGCCATGGTCTGAGGAGCAGAGGTGGGGCTGGGGCTGGGGATGTTTGTACAAACCAGATCCCCCTCTCGTCACAAAGTTCACATGCTGATGGAATTTTGGGAGGACAGGTGAGAGATTCCCAGCACCAATGAACAGTCCATCAGGGTGTGTGTTCTACAGGACACTAACTGCCCCAGAGAGAAGCATTAGCACTGACAGGAATCTCTCCCCTGACGATAAAAACAGCAATGAAATCCCCCGGCATCGAACACTCACCAACTCCACCGCTGATGAGCAATGATACTACACTGAAGGCTATGGAGGTTAGTCTGACCTTCAAATTGACCAGCACAGCATTGAGGACCGAAGGGCCTGTACTGTGCTGTACTGCTCGATCTGGGTAATAACTGCTGGCAGCCAGAGATGGCCTCATCCCATGAATGTGTAAAAAGGGGGCAAGTGGACTCTGATTGAGTGGAGATGTGATGTGGAAAATGCAGCAGTTAACGATGACTGACAGTTAACTGCCAAGCTGTGTTAAATGTTAAAGCAGGCAGATTGGATCTGATTGGTCAATGGGAAGTGAACCAGCGAATGGCTGTGAGGTAGTTTGTTGAGCTGGAATGAACACAGTTTCCACACAATGGCTTCCGATCTATAAAACATAACACTCCGCCTATTCTGTTACAGCACGGTCACCACACCACACTGCAGGGACAACCACAAATTAGATCAGATTACTTACAGTGAGGAAACAGGCCCTTCGGCCCATCCAGTCCACACCGACCCGTCGAAGCACAACCCACCCAGACCCGTTCCCCTACATTTACCCCTTACCTAACACTACGGGCAATTTAGCATGGCCAATTCACCTGACCCGCACATCTTTGGATTGTGGGAGGAAACCGGAGCACCCGGAGGAAACCCACGCAGACACGGGGAGAACGTGCAAACTCCACACAGTCAGTCGCCTGAGGCGGGAATTGAACCCGGGTCTCTGGCGCTGAGAGGCAGCAGTGCTAACTACTGTGCCACTGTACTGCCCACCACGCTCACGTTCACACTCACACACACACACCCTCACACTCACACACACCCACACAAACTCACCCTCACAGACACCCTCACCCACACACACCCTCACACTCATACACACCCTCACCCACACACACTCACACCCTCACACACAAACTCACCCACACACATACACCCTCACACTCACACATACCCTCTGACACACACACATATCCTCACACACACTCACATCCTCACACACAGTCACACACACACCTTCACATTCACTCACAGTTACACTCAGACACACACACTCTCACATCCACATAAACCCACACACGCGCGCACACACATCCACACAGACCCACACACACAGACCCAGGGTTATTTATCAATCACACAATCAGAAACCCATCTCCCCAATCTAATAGCAGCAGCCGAAGACAATGACGTTGTGAAACTTACCCAATGTGATGACCTTTGACCAGAAGTGGTCTCATCAGGAGAAATTGTAATTTTATTAAAATGCCCAGGAAATCAGTAACAGATCTGAAGAATGTTTGAAAATGAATTTTGAGAACCTGCATCGACTGGAAACAGACAAATTGTATTTTGAGGAATAATAAGCCAGGCCGTGTTCGGGGAGGCCAGGGAACTCTCCGAACGCTGGGGGCTTCATGGTGAAAACGGGAAATGGTTGGAGCATTTTGAAAAAAAAACAGGTTGAAAAATGTTTTCTTTTGCATTTGTTTTATTCACTGACAGGAGGAGGATGTCACTGGATCGGCAACGGTTATTGGCCATCGCAGATTGTTCAGGAAGGAGGGATGTGGCACATACACCGCCTGTAACAGGAGTAAACTGTGACACACACACACTGACTGCCTGTAACAGGAGTAAACTGTGACACACACACACTGACTGCCTGTAACAGGAGTAAACTGTGACACACACATTGACTGCCTGTAACAGGAGTAAACTGTGACACACACACTGACTGACAGCCTGTAACAGGAGTAAACTGTGACACACACACTGCCAGTCTGTAACAGGAGTAAACTGTGACACACACACACTGCCAGTCTGTAACAGGAGTAAACTGTGACACACACACTGACTGACAGCCTGTAACAGGATTAAACTGTGACACACACACACTGACTGACAGCCTGTAACAGGAGTAAACTGTGACACACACACTGACTGACAGCCTGTAACGGGAGTAAACTGTGACACACACACTGACTGACAGCCTGTAACAGGAGTAACCTGTGACACACACACTGACTGACAGCCTGTAACAGGAGTAAACTGTGACACACACACTGACTGACAGCCTGTAACGGGAGTAAACTGTGACACACACACTGACTGACAGCCTGTAACGGGAGTAAACTGTGACACACACACTGACTGACAGCCTGTAACAGGAGTAACCTGTGACACACACACTGACTGACAGCCTGTAACAGGAGTAAACTGTGACACACACACTGACTGACAGCCTGTAACAGGAGTAACCTGTGACACACACACTGACTGACAGCCTGTAACGAGAGTAAACTGTGACACACACACTGCCAGCCTGTAACAGGAGTAACCTGTGGCACACACACTGCCAGTCTGTAACAGGAGTAAACTGTGACACACACACTGACTGACAGCCTGTAACGGGAGTAAACTGTGACACACACACTGACTGACAGCCTGTAACAGGAGTAAACTGTGACACACACACTGCCAGCCTGTAACAGGAGTAACCTGTGGCACACACACTGCCAGTCTGTAACAGGAGTAAACTGTGACACACACACACTGACAGCCTGTAACAGGAGTAAACTGTGACACACACACTGCCAGTCTGTAACAGGAGTAAACTGTGACACACACACACTGCCAGCCTGTAACGGGAGTAAACTGTGACACACACACTGACTGACAGCCTGTAACAGGAGTAAACTGTGACACACACACACTGACTGACTGCCTGTAACAGGAGTAACCTGTGGCACACACACACTGACTGACTGCCTGTAACAGGAGTAACCTGTGGCACACACACTGACTGACAGCCTGTAACAGGAGTAACCTGTGGCACACACACTGCCAGTCTGTAACAGGAGTAAACTGTGACACACACACACTGACAGCCTGTAACAGGAGTAAACTGTGACACACACACTGCCAGTCTGTAACAGGAGTAAACTGTGACACACACACACTGCCAGTCTGTAACAGGAGTAAACTGTGACACACACACACTGACTGCCTGTAACAGGAGTAAACTGTGACACACACACACTGACAGCCTGTAACAGGAGTAAACTGTGACACACACACTGACTGACAGCCTGTAACAGGAGTAAACTGTGACACACACACTGCCAGTCTGTAACAGGAGTAAACTGTGGAACACACACACTGACTGACTGTAACTGGAGTAAACTCCCCAACTTTAACGCCATTGAAATGGTGATTGGATAGACACATGGACAAGAATGGGATAGTCTCGGTTTAATGGACTGCAGATTGGTTCCACAGGTCAGCACCACATGGAGGGCTGAATGGCCTGTACCTGGAATGGTGTAACCACATCGCTGTGGGTCTGGAGTCAGACGGAGGCCTTTTCCTTCTGATGGTTTTTAACGACAATCAATGAGGGTTTCATGGCAATTCACCCCTTCATCCCAGACTTTCTGGGAATTAATCCCACCTTCTGTCAGGGTGGGACTTGAACCTGGGTCCCCAGATTTTCCTGATGAATCTGGTCAGCAATCACACCACCGGGTTATCGCCGGCACGTTGTTCCGAACAGTCACCGTGACTACAACAGGAATGGCTGGGGAAGGAGGCACGGCCCCCTCACTGAGGACTGGCTGTCCCCTCACGTCCCCCCCTCACATTCTCCACCTGGATAGTCCCCCCACCCCACCCCCACCCCCGCGCCAGGCTCTGCTGCTCCCATCCAATCGCGATGTCTCCATCAGTGCCTCATCTGTGATTGGTCAGTGTTTTTCTGGCTGGCCTGCAGTTGGTGTCCTCCTAGAACAGAGAGGGAGTTACATTTTGTGGAGCTAGTCGCCTCCTTTACTCATTAAACTAAACCAACAACCATCAACCAATAGGAAATCTTCAACCAAACACCCTTCTTATTATCCAATCACTGATTAATGTTCACCCGAGTGAGGGCACAGCTCCGTGTGTGGGTTAGTGTGGGTTAGTACACACAGACCAGTCACTAGTATAACCAGGACCCTCACCTTTAACTAACTCACTGGTTGAGTAGATTGGACTGAACTATCACTGTATTCTAACAGACAACCCATTTTCCAATGTATAATCTCAGTTACATCACACTGTAAATGTTTGCTGTAAATTCTGTGTTCCCATCGAGCCCTTCGCTATCACCTGGTGAAGGAGCGTCGCTCCGAAAGCGAGTGTGCTTCCAATTAAACCTGTTGGACTATAACCTGGTGTTGTGTGTGAGTTGTAACTGTGTCCACCCCAGTCCAACACCAGCATCTCCAAATCAGGACAGGTCCTTGTGGTATTTCACACCTTCCATCTTTCTGACTGTGTAACAGCCCCGTTAACGCTGACTCCGTTTGCTGGGTTTGATTCCATCCCTGTTCCTTCCTGCTGTCCAGCACACCTCCATCCCAGTGACACCCCCCTTGTACAGAGTTTCCAAATCCCCACATCCAGCAGGTCCTCTTTATCAGCTCCACATGTTACATCCTCGAAGCCCTTTATTAAAGCTGCCAAACCCCATCATGACTCTCCGAGTCGGAGAGTCACAGGGATACTGACAGTCTCTCCGATCTCTCCCCACAGATGCTGCCAGACCTGCTCAGCTGCTGTTAGCTTCGGGCAGGGCATTCCCTGACCTGGGGGGAACATTGAGACCTCACCGTCCCTCTGCACCAGTCAGTGGGAGGGAACAGGCAACGGCAGGACATGGGGAAGGAGAGAAATGGAGCATTACCCTCATCGCGGGAGGGGCTGGGTACAGGGACAGGGATAGAGTGGGGGCTTTTCCCCAGGGTAGAGGGGTCAGTTACTAGGGGACACAGGTTCAAGGTGTGGGGGGGTGGGGGGGATGTTTAAAAGAGATGTGTGAGGGAGGCGTTTCACACAAAGGGGGGGGGGGGGGGGGGAGAGCCTGGAAGGTGCTGCTAGAGGGAGGTGGGGGGGGTGGAAGCAGATACAACAGCAGCATTCCAGTAACACCTGGACAGATCCGGGAATAGGAAGGGAATAGAGGGATACGGATCCTGTCAGGGAAGACAATTTTAGTGTGTGTCAGCACAGGATCGGAGGGCCGAAGGGCCTGTTCCTGAGATGTAGTGCTCTTTGGTCTTCGGATGTCTTGCTGCAATTGTACAGGCCCATGGTGAGAGCACACGTGGAGTCGGTGTGCGCGGGGTAGTGTGGGGGCGGGGTAGTGTGCGGGCGGGGTAGTGTCTGGGCGGGGTAGTGTGGGGGCAGGGTAGTGTGCGGGCGGGGTAGTGTCTGGGCGGGGTAGTGTGCGGGCGGGGTAGTGTGCGGGCGGGGTAGTGTGGGGGCGGGGTAGTGTGCGGGCGGGGTAGTGTGCGGGCGGGGTAGTGTGCGGGCGGGGTAGTGTGGGGGCGGGGTAGTGTGCGGGCGGGGTAGTGTCTGGGCGGGGTAGTGTGCGGGCGGGGTAGTGTGCGGGCGGGGTAGTGTGCGGGCGGGGTAGTGTGCGGGCGGGGTAGTGTCTGGGCGGGGTAGTGTGCGGGCGGGGTAGTGTGCGGGCGGGGTAGTGTCTGGGCGGGGTAGTGTCTGGGCGGGGTAGTGTGGGGGCGGGGTAGTGTGCGGGCGGGGTAGTGTGCGGGCGGGGTAGTGTGGGGGCGGGGTAGTGTCTGGGCGGGGTAGTGTCTGGGCGGGGTAGTGTGCGGGCGGGGTAGTGTGCGGGCGGGGTAGTGTCTGGGCGGGGCAGTGTCTGGGCGGGGTAGTGTCTGGGCGGGGTAGTGTGCGGGCGGGGTAGTGTGCGGGCGGGGTAGTGTCTGGGCGGGGTAGTGTCTGGGCGGGGTAGTGTGCGGGCGGGGTAGTGTGCGGGCGGGGTAGTGTCTGGGCGGGGTAGTGTCTGGGCGGGGTAGTGTGGGGGCGGGGTAGTGTGCGGGCGGGGTAGTGTGCGGGCGGGGTAGTGTGGGGGCGGGGTAGTGTCTGGGCGGGGTAGTGTCTGGGCGGGGTAGTGTGCGGGCGGGGTAGTGTGCGGGCGGGGTAGTGTCTGGGCGGGGCAGTGTCTGGGCGGGGTAGTGTCTGGGCGGGGTAGTGTGCGGGCGGGGTAGTGTGCGGGCGGGGTAGTGTCTGGGCGGGGTAGTGTCTGGGCGGGGTAGTGTGCGGGCGGGGTAGTGTGCGGGCGGGGTAGTGTGGGGGCGGGGTAGTGTGCGGGCGGGGTAGTGTGCGGGCGGGGTAGTGTCTGGGCGGGGTAGTGTCTGGGCGGGGTAGTGTCTGGGCGGGGTAGTGTGCGGGCGGGGTAGTGTGCGGGCGGGGTAGTGTGGGGGCGTGGTAGTGTGCGGGCAGGATGGCGTGTGCAGGGTGGCGTGTGCAGGGTGGCGTGTGCAGGGTGGCGTGTGCAGGATGGCGTGTGCAGGGTGGCGTGTGCAGGGTGGCGTGTGCAGGGTGGCGAGTGCAGGGTGGGGTGAGCAGGGTGGGGTGAGCAGGGTGGGGTGAGCAGGGTGGCGTGTGCAGGGTGGCGTGTGCAGGGTGGGGTGAGCAGGGTGGCGTGTGCAGGGTGGCGTGTGCAGGGTGGCGTGTGCAGGGTGGCGTGTGCAGGGTGGGGTGAGCAGGGTGGGGTGTGCAGGGTGGCGTGTGCAGGGTGGCGTGTGCAGGGTGGCGTGTGCAGGGTGGGGTGAGCATGGTGGCGTGTGCAGGGTGGCGTGTGCAGGGTGGGGTGTGCAGGGTGGGGTGTGCAGGGTGGCGTGTGCAGGGTGGCGTGTGCAGGGTGGCGTGTGCAGGGTGGCGTGTGCAGGGTGGCGTGAGCAGGGTGGCGTGTGCAGGGTGGCGTGTGCAGGGTGGCGTGTGCAGGGTGGCGTGAGCAGGGTGGCGTGTGCAGGGTGGCGTGTGTAGGAAGGGTGTTCCCTCGGGATGTTTAATGGCCTGGAATTGGTCATTGAGCAATGAGTTGGGAATGATGGTCTTCACCCAGAGATGGGCCCCCCGCGGAGTTCTCTCTCCCCGGAACCTGCTGAGGCTAAAACTTGGGCTCCCACCGCCCCCGCCCGGCTCCCGCCCTCCCCGCCCGGCTCCCGCCGCCCCCGCCCGGCTCCCGCCCTCCCCGCCCGGCTCCCGCCCTCCCCGCCCGGCTCCCGCCGCCCCCGCCCGGCTCCCGCCCTCCCCGCCCGGCTCCCGCCGCCCCCGCCCGGCTCCCGCCCTCCCCGCCCGGCTCCCGCCGCCCCCGCCCGGCTCCCACCCTCCCCGCCCGGCTCCCGCCGCCCCCGACCGGCTCCCACCGCCCCCGACCGGCTCCCACTCTCCCCGCCCGGCTCCCACTCTCCCCGCCCGGCTCCCACCGCCCCCGCCCGGCTCCCACTCTCCCCGACCGGCTCCCACTCTCCCCGCCCGGCTCCCACTCTCCCCGCCCGGCTCCCACCGCCCCCGCCCGGCTCCCACTCTCCCCGACCGGCTCCCACTCTCCCCGCCCGGCTCCCACTCTCCCCGCCCGGCTCCCACCGCCCCCGCCCGGCTCCCACTCTCGCCGCCCGGCTCCCACCGTCCCCAGCCCGGCTCCCACTGGCTGGGGCCCGCACACCAGGCTCGGACTGAGGCAGCGTTGTTCAAACTGCAGCACGGGACACACTGCTGGGAGGGATTATCACTGATACACTTCCACACACACGCACACTCACACACTCGCGCACACACTCCCACCCACACACTGACCACCCCATCCACTGGGACTGACCCTCCGTCCCACCCACACACTGACCACCCCATCCACTGGGACTGACCCTCCGTCCCGCCCACACACTGACCACCCCACCCACTGGGACTGACCCTACGTCCCGCCCACACACTGACCACCCCACCCACTGGGACTGACCCTCCGTCCCGCCCACACACTGACCACCCCACCCACTGGGACTGACCCTCCGTCCCATCCACACACTGACCACTCCACCCACTGGGACTGACCCTCCGTCCCACCCACACACTGACCACCCCACCCACTGGGACTGACCCTCCGTCCCACCCACACACTGACCACCCCACCCACTGGGACTGACCCTCCGTCCCACCCACATACTGACCACCCCACCCACTGGGACTGACCCAACCCGCCCACCTCCTTCCCAGCTTCCCCAATTCTCCTGGAATGTTGGACAGATTCCCGTCTCCATCACCCTGGAATTAGGTTTCTACAATGTGACTGGGACATAAGTCTAACCACGACTGTGACCAGGTAATGAGGTTTTTAAAAATTCCCTACAGTGTGGAAACAGGCCCTTCGGCCCATCCAGTCCACACCGACCCTCCAAACAGTAACCCACCCAGACCCAAACCCCTACATGTACCCCTTACCTAACAATTTAGCATGGCCAATTCACCTGACCCGCACATCTTTGTGACTGTGGGAGGAAACCGGAGCACCCGGAGGAAACCCACGCAGACACGGGGAGAATGTGCAAACTCCACACAGACAGTCGCCTGAGGCGGGAGTTGAACCCGGGTCTCTGGCGCTGTGAGGCAGCAGTGCTACTGTGCCACCGTGCCGCCCTGTTTGACCAGAAATGTGACAGAATCAAACTAGTTTGATCAGCAACTTGACTCAGTAACATTTGCCAGTGGGTAACTAGTTTGACTACAGCCATAGAGTCATAGAGATGTACAGCATGGAAACAGACCCTTCGGCCCGACCCGTCCATGCTGACCAGATATCCCAACCCAATCTAGTCCCACCTGCCAGCACCCGGCCCATATCCCTCCAAACCCTTCCTATTCATATACCCATCCAAATGCCTCTTAAATGTAGCAATTGTACCAGCCTCCACCACATCCTCTGGCAGCTCATTCCATACACGTACCACCCTCTGTGTGAAAAAGTTGCCCCTTAGGTCTCTTTTATATCTTTCCCCTCTCACCCTAAACCTATGCCCTCTAGTTCTGGACTCCCCGACCCTAGGGAAAAGACTTTGTCTATTTATCCTATCCATGCCCCTCATAATTTTGTAAACCTCTATAAGGTCACCCCTCAGCCTCCGACGCTCCAGGGAACAGCCCCAGCCTGTTCGGCCTCTCCCTGTAGCTCAGATCCTCCAACCCTGGCAACATCCTTGTAAATTTTTTCTGAACCCTTTCATGTTTCACAACATCTTTCCGATAGGAAGGAGACCAGAATTGCACACAATATTCCAACAGTGGCCTAACCAATATCCTGTACAGCCACAACATGACCCTCCCAACTCCTGTACTCAATACTCTGACCAAAACACTGTGGGGGTGTGTGAGGGTGTGGGTCTCTATGTGTGTCTGTGGTGTGTGTGTGTGTGTGTGTGTGTGTGTGTGTGTGTGTGTGTGTGTGTGTGTCTGTGTGTGTGTGTCTGTGTGCGGATCTCTGTGTGCGTGGGTCTCTGTGTGTGTCTGTGGGTGTGTGTGTGTCTGTGCGTGTGTGGGTCTGTGTGTGTGTCTGTGCGTGTGGGTGCATGGGTCTGAGTGTGTGGGGTGTGTGTGGGTCTCTGTGCGTGTGTCTGTGTGTTTGTGTGAGTGTGCGTGTGCGTGTGCCTGTGCGTGTGGGTCTGTGTGTGTGTGTGTGTGTGTGTGTGTGGGGGGGGGTCTCTGTGGGTGTGGGTGTGTGGGTCTCTGTGTGTGGGTGCGTGTGTGTCTGTGTGGGTGTTTAGTCTGTGTCTCTATGTGTGTCTATGGGTCTGTGCATGTGTGTGTGGGGGGTGCGTGGGTGTGGGTCTGTGTGAGTGTGGGTGTGTGTGTGGGTCTCTGTGTGTTTGTGTGGGTGTGCGTGTGCGTGCCTATGTGAGTGGGTCTGTGTGTGTGTGTGGGGGTGGGTGTGGGGGTCTGTGTGTGCGCATGTGTGTGTGGGTGTGTGGGACTCTGTGGGCGTGGGTGCGTGGGTCTGTATGTGTGTGTGTGTGGGTCTGTGTCTGTGTGTGTGTGGGTCTCTGTGTGTGGGTCTCTACGTGTGGGTCTGTGGGGGAGGTGTGGGTCTGTGTGTGTGTGTGTGTGTGCGTGTCTGTGTGTGTGCGTGTCTGTGTGTATGTGTGTGTATGCGTGCGTGTGTGTGCGCGTGAGTGTGTGCGTGAGTGTGTGCGCGTGAGTGTGTGCGTGTGTGCGCGTGTGTGTGTGTACGAGTGTGTTGTTGCTGTCAGACTGTGGACACGTACCTGGTGAATTGGAGAAGTGTGCGATAATGTTGGCCACATGTGGCTGGCCCAGGGGACCTCTCCTCCCAGTGTGGGGTGACGGCTGTGCTGGCCGCTGTGGCTGGCCCAGGGGACCTCTCCTCCCAGTGTGGGGTGGTGGCTGTGCTGGCCGCTGTGGCTGGCCCAGGGGACCTCTCCTCCCAGTGTGGGGTGACGGCTGTGCTGGCCGCTGAGGAACAGGCCGGTACATTGGCTGTAACACACATCAGGTTGTGAGGATTACCAGCTGGACAGAGTGGGAGACCGAGTGAGCACAGGCAAAGGGGGAGTAACCTGTCACCAAACACTCCACACTGAAACCATGAGCTGCTGTCTGAACAGCAGTTCCTGGAAACAACAGAGTGACTCAGGGCAAGGTTTGCGGAGTTAAAATCAGACAGGAGGGGTGTCCCAAACGCTGACAGGTAGATATCTCCGAATCCCAGAGGTGAGCTGACAAGGACAGCCCTTCATCAAGGGGGTTGTCAATGCTGGACACCCGCAAAGCCAACTCGATTCTCTCTGATCACAAACAATCAGAGCCTGGCCATGAATGTTTCTTGCCACTTGTCGGCCCAGGCCTGGGTATTGTCCAGACCTTGCTGTATTTCAGCACGGCCCTGCTGCAGTCCCTGAGGAGGTGTGAATGGTGCTGAACCCCGGACAATCATTGACAAACTGCCCAACGCCTGACCGTTACGGTAGAGGGAAGGTGAGGCTTAGTGACATGATCACTCAATTAGTTATTACTCCAAGTGCCGGGGAATGCTGTGGGGAAGGGAATGACCTCTCAGGCCGTGTCAGAGTGTGTAACACCTTACCTGGGAAGCCTGTTTCTGTGAGAGGGAAGGTGGAGGGGGTTTCCTTGGAGGTTCCCTCTTCCCTGGCTGACCTTTCCGATGGTTGGGAAGCTGGAACGTTGTACCTGAGGGAGCGGGCGGTCGCTGGGGCCTTTCCTGGTTCCTGAGCCTGGAATCTAGAGGCCTTGCCTTGGGAGATTTGTGGACCATGTGCCCAGGCCTTGAGGGCTGAGATGGGAACTGAGCTTGATCCAGCTGTTGGGAGGGTAATACACATTACACACCACTCAGTCTCTGAGAGATAACAGCAGCACACACAGGGCTGAATGGCCACAAGCTTCCCCAGCTCCTGCTATAACTCCAACATCATTTCAACAACAACTACCACAAAACTACACAGGAATCAGAAACAAAACTGGAGAATCTCAGCAGGTCTGGCAGCATCAGAGAAACCAGAGTTAACAAGGCACCCTTCCTCAGAACAGGGGTGGGCTAGTCTCTATCAGCCCGGTGTCTCTCCCTCTCCCCACTGACACTGCCAGACCCACCGTGTTCATTCATTTCAACACAGACCTGGTAGGTACCGCAAGGAGAGCAGGGTCAAAGGGCATAGGGTCACAGGGGAATGGGCTCGCATGGTCACAGGGAAAAAGGGTCACAGGGTGTGGGGTCACAGGGAAATAGGGGTCAGAGGGAAGTGGGGGCCACAGAGAAGTGGGGTCACAGGGAAATTGGGGTCGCAGGGATGTTGGGGTCACAGGGATGTTGGGGGTCACAGGGAAGTGGGGGTCAGAGGAGAATGGGGGTCAGAAGAAAGTGGGGTCACAGGGGAATGGGGGCCAGAGGGAATTGGGAGTCACGGAGGAATGGGGGTCATAAGGAAGTGGGGGTCAGAGGGAATTGGGGGGTCACAGAGGAATGGGGTCACAGGGAAATGGGGGTCACGGAAATGGGAGTCACAGGGAATTGGGGGTCACAGGGGAGTTGGGGGTCACAGGGGAGTGGGGGTCACAGGGAATTGGGGGTCACAGGGGAGTTGAGGGTCACAGGGGAGTGAGGGTCACAGGGGAGTTGGGGGTCACAGGGGAGTTGGGGGTCACAGGGGAGTTGGGGGTCAGAGGGGAGTTGGGGGCGTCAGGGAGCAGGACATTCCCATCTATTACCTGCGAACATTCACTTTCCTTATCCAAGTCAGGAATATATCCGGTAAATAATTGTGGGCCCAGCGCTAATCCCGGTGGGATAAGGGGAATCTCCTTGACCTATGACCTATGACATCATGTCGGGTGTACTCCCCACTTGGTCCTTGTCACTAACTCTCACACACTGCACCTTACAGGTTATCACCTGGTTTCCCTCCCACTCAGTCACTTCCCAGGAATGGTCAAACTCTGGGTCACCTGTCCCACATTCTCTGAATCCTTCACCAGCCCTCTCTCATCCCCCACTACTGGTCCTTTATCTCACCTTTATTCTCATTCTGTCTCTGTCTGTCTCTCTCTCCCTCCACACATCTTTTCCCTTTGCTCATTCCCTCAGTCTTTGACCTCCCTTTCTTGAGGCTGTGGGTGCTCTCCTGTTCTCAGTTCTGTCTCTGATGGTTTCATTTCCTGTTTTCTCCATCTTCAGGGCCTATTCTGCAGCTCTCCTGCACTCTCTAGCTCCTCCAGTGTAAGTCTGACCCATTGTGGTGTGTCTCACCTCCATGGGGGAGAGATTGAGGAGAATCCTCAAGCACATGCTGGGCTGTGAGCTGTCCTCATCTCGCCTCGAGACGGGTCTGGAAGGAAAAAAGCCGCATGTCACAATCCATTGATAACATTTCAGCCACCATCCCACTGACACAGCCCCTGAAACGACTGAACACTCACACTCAGAGTGGGACAGGACACACCAAGATACGGATGTGTGACTGTGCAATGGCAGGGGAAATGAATACTGTAAATGCCTGTAGCTTTGGAAGGTACTGCCTGAGGATCTCTGGTGAATTTCGGCAGTGGATTTTGTAGCTAGTACACACTGCTGCGACTGAGCGTCGGTGATGGAGGGAGGGGATGTTTGTGGAGGGTATACCAATCAAGCATGGGCTGCTTTCTCCTGGGTGGTGTTAAGCTTTTTGAGTGTTGTTGGAGCTGCTCCCATCCAGGGGCAAGTGGGGAGTATTCCCTCACCTTCCTGCCTTGGGATTCAGGACTTGAGTTACTCACAGCAGTATTCCGAGCTTCTTCGGGACAGCAGGAAGGAAAATGGAGTTTGGATCAGTGGCTCCCCACCCCCACCCTCCTCTAGCTTCTCTCTCCACCCTTCAGGCTCACTGCCTTTATTCCTGATGAAGGGCTTTTGCCTGAGACATCGATTTCCCTGCTCCTCGGATGCTGCCTGAACTGCTGTGCTCTTCCAGCACCACAGATCCCGAATCTGGTTTCCAGCATCTGCAGGCAGTGTTTTTAGCTGGGGAAGTGGAGTTGACACTGAGCTGAGATCAGCTATGATTGGATTAAATGGTGGAGTAGGTTTGATGGGCTGAATGGTCTCCCTACTGTTCCAGGTTCTCATGATCTTAAATGGCCTGGCAACAGACAGTGTCTGGGGAGAGGTCTGGCCGCCAACAGATTGCTGATTGGTTCCTGGGTGACCATGTGGGGTGAGATGGAGAGTGATCACTGAGAGCCAGTGGGACACAGAGTGATCCAGTATGACCCAATGTGAGGCTGTATGAGCCGGAGGAGTGAGCCAGCTGATTACCTGTGTGCCTGGGCTGGTGGTCTGTAACACTCCTGCCATTGAGTGTGGATAACAGCTCGATGCCGATAACAGCAGAACACAGACAGCATGGTCCCTGGGATCACCAACAAGAAGATCAATAACAGCCCAATCAGCAGAGGCTTCTGGTCTGTGGGGACAACAACAAGATGGCAACAAATTCGACCGAGTATTCCTCATCCCCACCTTCCTCAACACCCCAGTCACCCAGACACCTATCCCACATGGGACCAGGCTGGCTGCAGGAATAAATACTCAACTGCATAGCCCTGTCAACAAAAATGTAGGGTCCTGATACTCCGAACATGTGACCGGATTCATCCCACACCAAACATGTCAGGATCAAGTGGGAAATCCAGGATCAAAGCAAATTGGGATTAGTAAGAAACAGGAATACAGCAGACCATTCTTAGAATCCCGACAGTGTGGAAAAAGACCATTCAGCCCATCACGTCCATAACAACCATCAGAGACCATCACTACCAGACCCACTTCCCTATCTTATCCCTGTAACCCTGCATTTCCCATGGCCAACCAACTCTAACCTACACACCCCTGGGCACGATGGGACATTTTCCCATGGCCAACCCACCCTAACTAGCACTTCCCTGGACCCTATGAGACAATTTCCCATGGAATATCCACCCTAACCTGCACATCCCTGGACACTACGGGACAATTTCCCATGGCCAACCCCCCCCTAACCTGCACATCCCTGGACACTATGGGACAATTTCCCATGAGCAATCCACCCTAACCTGCACATCCCTGGACACTATGGGACAATTTCCCATGGCCAATCCACCCTAACCTGTACATCTCTGGACACTATGGGACAATTTCCCATAGCCAACCCACCCTAACCTACACATTTGGGCGGCACGGTGGCACAGTGGTTAGCACTGCTGCCTCACAGCGCCTGTAGACCCGGGTTCAATTCCCGACTCAGGTGACTGACTGTGTGGAGTTTGCACGTTCTCCCCGTGTCTGCGTGGGTTTCCTCTGGGTGCTCCGGTTTCCTCCCACAGTCCAAAGATGTGCGGGTCAGGTGAATTGGCCATGCTAAATTGCCCGTAGTGTTAGGTAAGGGGTAAATGTAGGGGTATGGGTGGGTTGCGCTTCGGCGGGTCGGTGTGGACTTGTTGGGCCGAAGGGCCTGTTTCCACACTGTAAGTCTAATCTAATCTATCCATGGACACTATGAGACAATTTCCCATGGCCAATCCACCCTAACCTGCACATCCCTGGGCACTATGGGACAATTTCCTATGGCCAATCCACCCTAACCTGCACATCCCTGGACACTATGGGACAATTTCCCATGGCCAACCCACCCTAACCTGCAAATCCCTAGACACTATGGGACAATTTCCCATGACCAATCCAGTCTAATCTGCACATCCCTGGACACAATAGGAGAATTTCCCATGGCCAATCCACCCTAACTAGCACTTCCCTGGACACTATGGAACATTTTCCCGTTGTCAATCCACTCTAACCTACACATCCCTGGACAGTATTGGACAATTTCCCATGGTCAATCCCCCCTAACATGTACATCCCTGGACACTATGAGACAATTTCCCATGACCAATCCACCCTAACCTGCACATCCCTGAACACCATTGTAAAATTTCCCATGGCCAATCCACCCTAACCTGCACATCCCTGGACACTATGGGACAATTTCCCATGGCCAACCCACCCTAACCTGCACATCCCTGGGCACTCTGGGACAATTTCCCATGGCCAATCCACTCTAACCTGCACATCCTTAGACAATATGGGACAATTTCCCACGGCCAATGAACCTTAACCTGCACATCCCTGGGCACTATGGGACAATTTCCCACGGCCAATGAACCTTAACCTGCACATCCCTGGGCACTATGGGACAATTTCCCATGGCCAATCCACCCTAACCTGCACATCCCTGGGCACTATGGGACAATTTCCCACGGCCAATGAACCTTAACCTGCACATCCCTGGGCACTATGGGACAATTTCCCATGGTCAATCCACCCTAAGCTGCACATCCCTGGGCACGATCGGACAATTTCCCATGGCCAATCAACCCTGACCTACACATTCCTGGACATTATGGGACAATTTCCCATGGCCAATCCAACCTAACCAGCACATCGCTGGGCACTCTGGGACAATTTCCCATGGCCAATCCACCCTAACCTGCACATCCCTGGGCACTCTGGGACAATTTCCCACGGCCAATCCACCCTAACCTGCACATCCCTGGGCACTATGGGACAATTTCCCATGGCCAATCCACCCTAACCTGCACATCCCTGGACACTATGGGACAATTTCCCATGGCCAACCCACCCTAACCTGCACATCCCTGGACACTATGGGACAATTTCCCACGGCTAATCCACCCTAACCTGCACATCCCTGGGCACTATGGGACAATTTCCCATGGCCAATCCACCCTAACCTGTACATCCCTGGACACTATGGGACAATTTCCCATGGCCAGTCCACCCTAACCTGTACATTCCTGGGCACTATGGGACAATTTCCCATGACCAATCCAGTCTAATCTGCACATCCCTGGACACAATAGGAGAATTTCCCCTGGCCAATCCACCCTAACTAGCACTTCCTTGGACACTATGGAACATTTTCCCGTTGTCAATCCACTCTAACCTACACATCCCTGGACACTATGGGACAATTTCCCAGGGCCAATCCCCCCTAACATGTACATCCCTGGCACAATGGGACAATTTCCCATGGCCAATCCACCCTAACCTGCACATCCCTGGACAGTATGGGACAATTTCCCATGACCAATCCACTCTAACCTACACATCCCTGGCACTATGGGACAATTTCCCACGGCCAATCCACCCTAACCTACATATCCCTGGACATTATGGGACAATTTCCCATGGCCAATCCAACCTAACCAGCACATCGCTGGGCACTCTGGGACAATTTCCCACGGCCAATCCACCCTAACCTGCACATCCCTGGGCACTATGGGACAATTTCCCATGGCCAACCCACCCTAACCTGCACATCTCTGGGCACTATGCGCGGCTAGGTGGCACAGTGTTTAGCACTGCTGCCTCACAGCCCCTGCGATTCGGGGTCAATTCCCGCCTCAGGCGACTGACTGTGTGGAGTTTGCACGTTCTGCCCGTGTCTGCGTGGGTTTCCTCCGGGTGCTCCGGTTTCTTCCCACAGTCCAAAGATGTGCAGGTCAGGTGAATTGGCCATGCTAAATTGCCCGTAGTGTTAGGTAAGGCATAAATGTAGGGGTATGGGTGGGTTGCGCTTCAGCGAGTCAGTGTGGACTTGTTGGGCCGAAGGGCCTGTTTCCACACTAAGTAATCTGATCTAACCTGCACATCCCTGGGCACTATGGGACAATTTCCCACGGCCAGTCCACCCTAACCTGCACATCCCTGAGCATTATGGGACAATTTCCCATGGCCAATCCACGCTAACCTACACATCCCTGGGCATTATGGGACAATTTCCCACGGCCAGTCCACCCTAACCTGCACATCCCTGAGCATTATGGGACAATTTCCCATGGCCAATCCACCCTAACCTGCACATCCCTGGGCACTATGGGACAATTTCCCATGGCCAATCCACCCTAACCTGCACATCCCTGGGCATTATGGTACAATTTCCCACGGCCAGTCCACCCTCACCTGCACATCCCTGGGCACTATGGGACAATTCCCCATGGCCAATCCACCCTAACCTGCACATCCCTGGGCACAATGGGACAATTTCCCATGGCCAACCCACCTTAACCTGCACATCCCTGGGCACAATGGGACAATTTCCCATGGCCAACCCACCCTAACCTATACATCCCTGGGCACTATGGGACAATTTCCCATGGTCAATCCACCCTAACCTGCACATCCCTGGGCACTATGGGACAATTTCCCATGGCCAATCCCACCCTAACCTGTACATCCCTGGGCACTATGGGACAATTTCCCATGGCCAATCCCACCCTAACCTGTACATCCCTGGACACTATCGGACAATTTCCCATGGCCAATCCCACCCTAACCTGTACATCCCTGGGCACTATGGGACAATTTCCCATGGTCAATCCACCCTAACCTGCACATCCCTGGGCACTATGGGACAATTTCCCATGGCCAATCCCACCCTAACCTGGACATCCCTGGGCACTATGGGACAATTTCCCATGGCCAATCCCACCCTAACCTGTACATCCCTGGACACTATCGGACAATTTCCCATGGCCAATCCCACCCTAACCTGTACATCCCTGGGCACTATGGGACAATTTCCCATGGCCAATCCACCCTAACCAGCACATCCCTGGACAGTATGGGACAATTTCCCACGGCCAATCCATGGGGTGATGGGGAAATGGGAAGGGGGGGGGGGGGGGGGGGAGGGCTGATGGTGAGATGTGGTGATGGGGGGAATGGGGAGATTGGGGGAGATAGGGGAAAGGGAAGATGGGGGGAAATGGAGGGATGGGGGTGATGGGGGAGATGGGGGATGAGGGGTTGGGAGTGATGGGGGAGATGGGGGTGATGGGGGTGATGGGGGAGATGGGGGGGATGGGGGGATGGGGGGATGGGGGAGATCGGGGTGATGGGGGAGATGGGGGAGATGGGGGAGATGGGGAGATGGGGGATGAGGGGATGGGGAGATTGGGGGGGATGGGGGCGATGGGGATGTCTGGGGTGGCGGTCCCTGTGCTGAGGGTGTGGAAGATGACTCACCGTCGGGGAGGATGGGTCCACTGTCGATGCTGCCCCCGAGTCCTCCTCGCTCACAGAACGGGGGCGCCCAGTGAGGATCACAGTGACAGTTCCTGTTACTGTTACACACCTGAGGGGTTACACACACACAGCAGTGAGGGGGTGGGGTGGCTGCGGCAGGAACTGTAAACCCCAAAACCCCAAACCCCAAAACAACAAAACCCAACACCCAACCCCCAAACCACAGAACCCTGAGTGTGGTCAGGGCGGTGTTGTGAGTGTAAGCAGTGTGGTGGTGGTGAGTGTGAGCAGTGTGGTGGTGTGAGTGTGGTCAGGGCGGTGGTATGAGTGTGAGCAGCGCGGGGTTGTGAGTGTGATCGGGGTTGTTGTGAGTGTGAGCCGTGTGCTGGTGTGAGTGTGGTCAGGGCAGTGGTGTGAGTGTGAGCAGCACAGTATTGTGAGCGTGATCAGGGCTGTGTTGTGAGTGTGGTCAGGGCGGTGGTGTGAGTGTGGTCAGGGCGGTGGTGTGAGTGTGATCAGGGCGGTGTGAGTGTGATCAGGGTGGAGTGAGTGTGACCAGGGCGGTGTTGTGAGTGTGATCAGGGCGGTGAGAGTGTGATCAGGGCGGTGTTGTGAGTGTGATCAGGGCAGTGGTGTGAGTGTGATCAGGGCAGTGGTGTGAGTGTGATCAGGGCGGTGGTGAGAGTGTGATCAGGGCAGTGGTGTGAGTGTGAGCAGTGTGCTGGTGTGAGTGTGATCAGGGCGGTGGTGTGAGTGTGAGCAGTGTGCTGGTGTGAGTGTGAGCAGGGCGGTGGTGAGAGTGTGATCAGGGCAGTGGTGTGAGTGTGATCAGGGCGGTGGTGTGAGTGTGAGTAGCGTGGTGGTGTGAGTGTGAGCAGTGTGCTGGTGTGAGTGTGATCAGGGCAGTGGTGTGAGTGTGATCAGGGCGGTGTTGTGAGTGTGATCAGGGCGGTGGTGTGAGTGTGAGTAGCGCGGTGGTGTGAGTGTGAGCAGTGAGCTGGTGTGAGTGTGATCAGGGCAGTGGTGTGAGTGTGAGTAGCGTGGTGGTGTGAGTGTGAGCAGTGTGGTGGTGTGTGTGTGATCAGGGCAGTGTTGTGAGTGTGATCAGCACGGTGGTGTGAGTGTGAGTGTGATCAGGGCAGTGGTGTGAGTGTGAGCAGGTCGGTGTGAGTGTGGTCGGGGCAGTGGTGTGAGTGTGAGCAGGGCAGTGGTGTGAGTGTGAGCAGGGCAGTGTGAGTGTGAGCAGTGTGGTGGTGTGAGTGTGAGCAGGGTGGTGTGAGTGTGAGCAGGGCAGTGGTGTGAGTGTGAGCAGGTCGGTGTGAGTGTGGTCGGGGCAGTGGTGTGAGTGTGAGCAGGGCAGTGGTGTGAGTGTGAGCAGGGCAGTGTGATTGTGAGCAGTGTGGTGGTGTGAGTGTGAGCAGGGTGGTGTGAGTGTGAGCAGGGCGGTGGTGTGTGAGTGTGAGTGTGTACAGATGTAGCCTCCTTACCCCGTGGCCGTGACACTTTCCGGAACATTCTCTCAGACCCAGGAGCGAGATGTTCTGGCACCTTCGATCCAGACACACCTGGGACCAGAGAGGGGGGGGGGGGGGAACAGAGAGGGGGGGGGACAGAGAGAGAGGGGGGACAGAGAGAGGGGGGATAGAGGGGGGGGGGACGGGGGGGGACAGAGAGAGAGAGAGAGAGGGGGTGGGACAGAGAGAGGGGGGGACAGAGAGAGGGGGGATGGGGGGGGGGACGGGGGGGGACAGAGAGAGAGAGGGGACAGAGGGGGGGGGGACGGGGGGGGACAGAGAGAGAGGGGGGGACAGAGAGAGAGAGGGGGGGACAGAGAGAGAGAGAGAGGGGGGACAGAGAGAGAGAGAGAGGGGGTGGGACAGAGAGAGAGGGGGGGGACAGAGAGAGAGAGAGAGGGGGGACAGAGAGAGAGAGAGAGGGGGTGGGACAGAGAGAGAGGGGGGACAGAGAGAGGGGGGACAGAGAGAGAGAGAGAGAGAGAGGGGGGACAGAGAAAGAGAGAGGGGGGGGAACAGAGAGAGAGAGAGAGGGGGGAACAGAGAGAGAGAGGGGGGGAACAGAGAGGGGGGGAACAGAGAGAGAGGAGGGACAGAGAGAGAGAGGGGGGGATAGAGAGAGAGAGGGGGGGACAGAGAGAGAGAGAGGGGGGGACAGAGAGAGGGGGGGGACAGAGGGGGGGGGGACAGAGAGAGAGAGGGGGGGTGGACAGAGAGAGAGAGAGGGGGGGACAAGAGAGAGAGAGAGACAGCGGGAGGGACAGTGAGAGAGAGAGAGAGAGACGGAGGGACAGAGAGAGAGAGAGAGAGAGAGAGAGGGAGGGACAGAGAGAGAGAGGGGGTGACAGAGAGAGAGAAAGAAGGGGGACAGAGAGAGAGAGAGAGAGGGGAGACGGGGGGGGGGACAGAGAGAGAGGGGGGGTGACAGAGAGAGGCGGGGCAGAGAGAGGGGGGGGACAGAGAGAGAGGGGGGGGGGGACAGAGAGGAGGGCAGAGAGAGAGAGAGAGAGAGAGGAAATGGGGTTACCTCACACTCAATGTACACCCCCCCTGGGGTTTATAAACGGGGTGTATACCCCATTATTTCCCTCCTTCCCTCTCCTTCCTGGGGTATACCGTTGCCATGCTGTGCCCCCCTGAGCCAGCACATCCCCCCTCCCCTCCCCCCCCCCCCCCAGCTGCGTGACCTGTGTCCACCATATCGCCCCCCCTCCCCTCCCCCTCCCACCCCAGCTGCGGTGTCCTGTGTCCACCATATCGCCCCCCCCCCTCCCCTGCCCCCCCCAGCTGCGGTGTCCTGTGTCCACCATATCGCCCCCCCCCCCCCCCCCCCCCCCCCCCAGCTGCGGTGTCCTGTGTCCACCATATCGCCACCCCTTCCCCTCCCCCCCCCCAGCTGCGGTGTCCTGTGTCCACCATATCGCACCCCCCTCCCCTCCCCCTCCCCCCCCCAGCTGCGGTGTCCTGTGTCCACCATATCGCCCCCCCCCTCCCCCCACAGCTGCTGTGTCCTGTGTCCAGCACATCGCCCCCCCCCCCCCCCCCCACCCACAGCTGCTGTGTCCAGCACATCGCCCCCCACTCCCCCCCCTCCCCCCCCCCCCCCCCAGCTGCGGTGTCCTGTGCCCGGGTGCCCCCCACATGCCTTACCTTGCCATCTCCACACTTGGTGCCCGTGTTGACCAGGCCTGGGTCAGGGAGGTCCTCGTGTTCACTCGAGTGCAGGTACGTCCCCCGACATTGGATATCCCTGCCATCCCGCCTCACCGTGGTGTCGATGGACACGGTGTTCCACTCCCTGGGGTTTACCGCTGCACTCTGACACTGAATCTTCCCACACATCACATCGCTGCCAAGAAACCATCACAGCACTTACACCCAGAGCACTGACCGACTCAGGGCCTCGTTACCAAACCTCTACATCACACACTGAGGGAGCAGGGGCACTGCAGGAGGACCTGGATAGGCAAGGACAGGCCCCCAGCCCTCCCGCTGTGACCTCCCCACCATCACTGCCCTGCTCTGACCATCTACCTCTCACTGAGAAAGGCAAGTGTCCCATACTCCTTCGGAATGACCCGATGAACCCTGTCCTGCCACCTTCAGGGATCTGTGCTCAATCTCCCCATGGTCCCTCTGCTCTCTGAGCTTCCTGGTCTCCTCCCATTCATTGATGACTCCCTGGTCTTGTTCCTTCACCTCACAGTTATCAGGATTAAATCCCATCTGCCATTGGTCTGTCCATCTGACCAATCATCTGACACCTTCCTCCTCCCTGTCAACCTCCCGACCTCTGTAACCCCCACCCAGAACATGACCTCTCAGCTCCCCCTTCCCATTCTCATCCCCATTGTTAATGAATATTCCCAACGAGAAGGGGCCCCGCACTGATCCCTGTGGGACACCAACCCACACCGAGCACCGGTCTCTCACACACACAGCTTCCTGCCATCACACTCTGCCCCCTCTCACTAAAACCAGTTTGGATCCATCTGACCAAGTCCCATGGATCCCGTGAACTTTGACCTTCTTTACCAGTTTCCCGAATGGCACTTTGTCTAAGGCCTTGGTAAAACCCAGAGAAACCACATCAACGGCACTACCTTCATCTATAACCCGGCACCTCCTCGGAAAGGTCCAGCAGGTCTGATAGACAGGAACTCCTCCTGACCATCCCTGGTCAGATATTGTCTCTCCAAATGGAGATGACCTCTCTCCCTCACTATTTTCTCCAATCGGTTCCCTATCCCTGATGGGAGACTCCCTGGTTGGTTGCTCCTGGTCTATCTTTCCCACAATGGAGCCATGTTGGTTATTCTCCAGTCCTCGGGCACCTCCCTGCGGCCAGAGATGGGATAAACACCTGGGTCAGGGCTCCGGTCATTCCCCCCCTCACCTCCCACTGCAGCCTGGGATACAACGCAGACAGACCTGGGGGTTTGTCCTGTTTTCAATCCAACAAACCCTTCACTCCCTCCTCCCTCCCTCTGTCAATCTGCTCAAGAACGTTACCGTCCATCTGCCTGGACCTGCTCCCTCCTCCTCCTGAGTAAAGGCAGAAGGGAAATAATTAGGAATCATTCCCCACGGACAGATCTCCCCTCGGTCCCTGGGGGAACGGACCCTGCTCTATTTAATGAAGGGATAAATGGTTCCCAAGGGAAGGTGTTCCCTGGGGTTGGGGCTCTCTCTCTCTCTCCCCTCCAGTGGGGGCTGGTTCCAGTGGGGGGGGAGGGGGAGGGGTGTTCACTGGCGCTGACGGATGGAGCCTGCAGACTGTGAAGGGGCCTGGTGGGGGAGACACTGAGACTGTTTCCCTGGGTCCACAGCCCCCCCACCCCCTCCCCCCAGAGTCAGGGGAGATGCCCGGCTGTTTCTGACTGGGATCAGGAGAGGTCCCCCTTCCCCCAGAGAGCATGAATCTCCTCTGACCCAGGGGACTGTGGCTCCCCATCATGGAATCTTGGGGGATCGAGGGATGGAGGGATCAGGCAGGAAAGTAGACGTGATCTTATTGATGAGGGGCTGGGATACTCTGTAGGGGCCAAGTGGCCCCCTGCAGCCACTATGGGTCCCAGCAGGAGACACTGCAGCAGCGGTCAGCAATTTCACACACTCACCTCTTCGAGCACTTCACAAAGTCTCCACTCGGATCCTTCCCACAATTTCCATAAATGTTCCCGGCTCCATTCACATCCTCAAAACAAACAGCTGGGGCAGTCCGGGCACCTAGAGGGGGCAAAATCACAGGGGGGGTAAAATCACAGAGGGGGTAAAATCACAGAGGGGGGGCAAAATCACAGAGGGGGCAAAATCACAGAGAGGGGGCAAAATCACGGGGGGGCAAAATCACAGAGAGGGGGGCAAAATCACAGAGGGGGTAAAATCACAGAGGGGGTAAAATCACAGAGAGGGGGTAAAATCACAGAGGGGGCAAAATCACAGAGAGGGGGGCAAAATCACAGAGGGGGTAAAATCACAGAGAGGGGGTAAAATCACAGAGAGAGGGCAAAATCACAGAGAGGGGGGCAAAATCACAGAGGGGGCAAAATCACAGAGGGGGTCAAAATCACGGGGAGTAAAATCACAGAGAGAGGGGTAATATCACAGAGAGAGGGGTAATATCACACAGAGAGAGGGCAAAATCACAGAGGGGAGTAAAATCAGAGTGGGGGTAAAATCACAGAGGGGGCAAAATCACAGAGAGGAGGGTAAAATCACAGAGGGGGGTAAAATCACAGAGAGGGGGGTTAATCACAGAGAGGGGGTAAAATCACAGGGGGGGTAAAATAACAGAGAGGACAAAAATCACAGAGGGGGGCAAAATCACAGAGGGGGTAAAATCACGGGGGCAAAATCACAGGGGGATTAAAATCACAGAGAGGAGGCAAAATCACAGAGGGGTCAAAATCAGAGAGGGGGTAAAATCAGAGAGGGGTAAAGTCACAGAGAGAGGGGTAAAATCACAGAGGGGGTAAAATCGCAGAGAGGGGGCAAAATCACAGAGAGGGGGCAAAATCACAGAGAGAGGGGTAAAATCACAGAGAGAGGGGTAAAATCACAGAGAGAGGGGTAAAATCACAGGGGGGTGAAACCACAGAGAGAGGAGTAAAATCACAGGGGGAGGCAAAATCACAGAGAGAGGGGGTAAAATCACAGAGAAAGAGGGTAATATCACAGAGAGGGGATAAAATCACAGCGGGGGCAAAATCACGGGGGCAAAATCACAGAGGGGGGAAATTACAGAGGGGGAAATTACAGAGGGGGACAAAATCATAGAGTGGGGGAAAAATCACAGCGAGAGGGGTAAAACCACAGAGAGGGGGTAATACCACAGCGAGGGGTTAATATTTCGGTTTACACACAGGGAATTATTAACATTCGGAGTCAGGAAGATGCCGGAGTGTGTTACCGAGGTTTTAGTGACAGAGTACTTGGGAAACAGTTCGCGGATGTAAGGGGTCCCGATGATTGGGGGAGCCAGTGGATGTGGTTTGTGTGAAGTTTCGGAATGTCAGTGATGTGCGGATTACTCTCAGCCTCCGTGTTTAATTACATCAGCTTCCCTGCAATCTGCGGGAACTGTTCCCGAGGTGAGAGAATCTGGGAGAGGGACGCCATTCATCCGCTATTTCTAAGGTGACTTCCTGAAGGATTCTGGGAGGTCAGGGTTAGTCAGGGTCGGTCGGGGTATGTCGGGGTCGGTCGGGGTGTGTCAGGGTCGGTCGGGGTCGGATGGGGGTCAGTCGGGGTCGGACAGGGTCAGTCGGGGGGTGACGGGATCAGTCGGGGTCGGACAGGGAGTGTCAGGGTCGGTCAGGGGTCGGACGGGGGTCGGTTGGGGTGTGACGGGATCGGTCGGGGGTCGGACGGGGATCGGTCGGGGGTCGGTCGGGGTCAGTCGGGGTGTGACGGGGCCGGTCGGGGGTCAGATGGGGTTCAATCCCATCTGTTGCCCAACACTATTTTCCTACAAATCCTGATCTAGCTGTTCCCTGCTCCTTGTTCCTGATGAATACAGCCTGGATCAACTCTCTGTGTGTGTGTGTGTGTGTGTGTGTGTGTGTGTGCGCGCGCGCAGCCTCTCTGATGCTGTCTCAGGTCTGAGACTGTACAAGGCCTGAGGCTGTACCAGGCCTGAGGCTGTACAAGGTCTGAGGCTGTACAAGGCCTGAGGCTGTACAAGGCCTGAGGCTGTACAAGGCCTGAGGCTGTACAAGGCCTGAGGCTGTACAAGGCCTGGTCAGACCACATTTAGAATGTTGTGTGCAGTTTTGGACCCCATATCTCAGGAAGAAGGTCCTGACCCTGGAGTGTGTTCAGAGGAGGTTCATGAGAATGGCCTCAGGAATGAAAAGCTGAACATATGAGGAATGTTTGAGGACCCTGGGTCGATACTCGATGGGCTTTAGAAGGATGAGGGGGGATCTAATTGAAACAGGAGACAGTGAGGCCTGTAGATGTTGGAGATCAGAGTCAGGAGAGTGGTGCTGGAAAAGCACAGCAGGTCAGGCAGCATCCGAGGAGCAGGGGAATTGAATTCATTCCTGATGAAGGGCTTCTGCTCAAAATGTGAACTCTCCTGCTCCTCGGATGCTGGCTGACCTGCTGTGCTTTTCCAGCACCACTCTCTCGACTCTGATCTCCATCTACAGGCCTCACTGTCTCCTCCGTGAGAAACTTCTCAGCCATGATTGAATGGCAGACTAAATTTGATGGGCTGAATGGCCTAATTTCTGCCCCTGGGTCGGATGGTCTAATGGTCGAAGGGTTTAACAAAGTCCCAAATGGGAGGTGAATGTGTAAAAGTGCAGTGTGGGGGGGGGGGGGGGGGGGGGATTGGGGCTAGTGAAGTGAGCTGGACAGAGACCTGGTCAGCAGACCAGAAACCCAGCTGCAGGGTGTTGTCATGGGCTCAGGAAATGTGCAGTGATTGTGGTATTGTGTATTTATATCCCTCCCCCCACAGTGACACTCGGGTATGAGCTCCTGAAAGCAGACCTTTGGAAGTGAGGGAGTTGATGAAAGAACACAATTGTAATCTCTGGATTGTGAGAGAGTAGAGGAACAGGAGGTTAGTCCTGATGGATGGACGGAGAGACAGTGCGTTCGATTTCTGGGACATTGGGATGTGTTTTGGGGAAGGGTGGGACGTATATAAGGGAGATCTGAACTGGAATGGGGCCTGTCCCCTTGTTGCTGGGACAGTTGGATGTGAGCTATCTGACCATGGGGGGGACATGAAGTCATTGCCATCATCGAGACTTGGTCAGGATTCCCAGCTCAATATCCCAGGAGACACAGCAGGGTCAGCACAGTCAGAAAGTCAGAGTCCCACAGCACAGAGAGAGACCCTTCAGCCCAGTCTGCTCCGTGATGACCAGACTATCCCCATCTCCCTGCACTTGGCCCATATCCTTCTAACCCTTTCCTATCCATGGATTTGTCCAAATGCCTTTTAAATGTTGTTAATGTACCCACCTACCCACTGGCAGCTCATTCCCCGTGTGTACCACCCTCTGTATAAAAACGTTTCCCCTCAGGTTCCCTATTACTCTTTCCCCTCTCACCTTAACCTGATGCCCTCTAGTCCCTGATTCCCCAACCCTGGGAAAGAGGCTGAGTGTATTCACTGTATCCATGCCTCTCATGATCTTATAGACTTCTATAACATCCCCCACCCCTCAGTCTCCTACGCTCTAAAGAGAAAGGTCCTAGTTTATCCAACCTCTCCCTGTAACTTAGAGCCTTGAGTCCAGGCAGCATCCTTGTAAATGTCTTCTGCACTCTTTCCAGTTTAATGACATCCTTCCTATAGCAAGGTGATGAAAACTGAGCACAATACCCAAGTGCTGCCTCACCAACGTCCCCTACAACTGCAACATCATTCCCCAACTCCTATCCTCAATGCTCTGACTGATGAAGGCCAGTGTACCAAAAGCCCTGTCTCCCTGAGACTCCACTCTCAGAGAACTGTGCATCTGAACTCCAAGGTCCCTCTGTTCCACTACACTCCTTAAGGCCCTGCCATTCTCCATGAAACTCCTACCTTGATTTAACTTTCCAAAGTGCCAGACCTCACACTTGTCTAGATTAAACTCCATTTGCCATTTATCTCGGCCCACTTCCCCAGCTGATCAAGGTCCTGCTGAAATCTCTGATAATCTTCTTCCCTGTACACGATATTGCCTATTTTAGAGTCATCTGCAAACTTACTAATCATGCCTTGTATATTCCCATCTAAATCATTGATATCGATAACAAGCAGCAACAGGCCCAGCACCGACCCCTGAAGCACTCCCCTAGTCACAGGCCTCCAGTCTGACAAGCAGCCTTCCACTATCACCCCCTGCTTCCTACCATCAAGTCCTCCCTCCAGCTACCCTCCAGTCATCAAGGACTTCACCCATGGACCTTCAGGACCTCTCCAAATATATCAGCCAGGGCCCCGTCCGGCCTCTTGCAGTTTTCTTAGATAGTGGGATTCGAAGCCAGGTCCCCAGAACATTACCGGGTTTCTGGATTAATAAACCAACCCCCAATCCCACTGGGCCATCACCTCCACTCCCCCAAACATTAACTGAGACAGTCATAAGTGAGAAGTTTTGAGGCAGCGGAATTCTTGAAATCTCTCTTGGAGAGCTCGACAAGAGAGGGGATGGGCCTGGGTTTGACATTCAGTAATAAAAAGGTCAATCCTTTGGGCTTGTGTTCTTCCATCTGCTTCCCCACTTCCTAAATTCTGCTTTCAGTATCTCATTCCTTTTCCCTCCTGGTGGCTGTGGGACCGAGCAGGGGGCTGTGAGGCCGGGCAGGGGGCCGTGGGGCCGGGCAGGGGGCCGTGGGGCCGGGCAGGGGGCCGTGGGGCCGGGCAGGGGGCCGTGGGACCGGGCAGGGGGCTGTGGGACCGGGCAGGGGGCCGTGGGGCCGGGCAGGGGGCCGTGGGGCCGGGCAGGGGGCTGTGGGACCGGGCAGGGGGCTGTGGGGCCGGGCAGGGGGCTGTGAGGCCGGGCAGGGGGCCGTGGGGCCGGGCAGGGGGCCGTGGGGCCGGGCAGGGGGCCGTGGGGCCGGGCAGGGGGCTGTGAGGCCGGGCAGGGGGCCGTGGGGCCGGGCAGGGGGCCGTGGGGCCGGGCAGGGGGCCGTGGGGCCGGGCAGGGGGCTGTGAGACCGGGCAGGGGGCTGAAACACAGGAAAAGGGTCAAAGCTGGCCCTGAAATGGATGTTCTCCACGGGGGGCGGGGGAAGGCTGACCTTAATAAGACCCAATGTGGTTGGGCCAGAGTGGGCAGGGAGCAGATACTTTCAGCGAAATCGGTCTCTGAACAGTGGGGTGCATTCGAGAAGGAAATGTACAGAGAACAGGCCCAACATGGTCCAATCAAGTAAACAGGTAGGACCATCAAACCCAGTGGTGCCTGGACATCGAGGGATCCACAGCATTGGGTACGGACAGAAAGGAAGATGTAGAGAAGTTTGAGAATATTCCTGGTCAAAGACAAGAGTGGTCCTAAAGGAAGAGTGCTAAACTGGGGGAAGGCCAAATTTTGGCAGGAGCTGGGGAATGTAGATTGGGAGCAGCTGGTTGAAGGAAAATCCACATTCGATATGTGGGAGGCTTTTAAAGAGACGTTGCTTAGAGTTCGGAAGAGATATGTCCCTGTAAAAACAAAGGACAGAAATGGAAAGATTAGGGAACCACGGGTGACAGGTGAAATTGTGAGACTAGCTAAGAGGAAAAAGGATACATACATAAGGTTCAGGCGACTGAAGTCAGATGAAGCTTTAGAAGAATATCGGAAATGTAGGACCAATCTGAAAGGAGGAATTAAGAGGGCTAAAAGGTGTCATGAGATATTCTTAGGGAGCAGGGTTAAGGAAAATCCCAAACCCTTTAATTCACATGTAAGTAACGAGACGGTAACTAGAGAGAGGGTTGGTCCACTCAAAATCAAAGGAGGAAAGTTATGCGTGGAGTCAGAGAAAATGGATGAGATTCTTAATGAGTACTTTGCGTAGGTATTCACCGAGGAGAGGGACATGGTGGATGTTGAGGTTAGGGATAGATCTTTAATTACTCGAGGTCAAGGCAGCATAAGCAGGGAGGAAGTGTTGGGTACTCTAAAAGGCATTAAGGTTGACAAGTCCCCAGGTCCAGATGGAATCTATTCCAGGTTACTGAGGGAAGCAAGAGAGGAAATAGCTGGGGCTTTAACAGATATCTTTGCATCATCCTTGAACACGGGGGAGGTCCCGGAGACTGGAGATTTGCTAATATTGTTCCTTTCTTTAAGAAGGGCAATCAGGATAATCCAGGTAATTACAGACCTGTGGGCCTGACGTCAGTGGGAGGGAACCTGCTGGAGAAGATATTGAGGGATAGGATCTATTCCATTTGGAAGAAAGTGGGCTTATCAATGATAGGCAGCATGGGTTTGTGCAGGGAAGGTCATGTCTTACCAACTGAATAGATTTCATTGAGCAAGTGACAAGGTTGATTAATGAGGGAAGGGCTGTAGGTGTTATATACATGGACTTCAGTCAGGCATTTGATAAGGTTCTTCATGATAGGCTGCTGGAGAAGGTGAAAATGCATGGGATCCAGGGTGTACTGGCTAGATGGAGAGAGAACTGGCTGGGCAACAGGAGACAGAGAGTAGTAGTTGAAGGGGGTTTCTCGAAATGGAGAAAGGTGCCCAGTGGTGTTCCCCAGGGGTCAGTGTTGGGCCCACTGCTGTTTGTAATATACATAAATGATCTGGAAGAGGGCACTGTTGGTATGATCAGCAAGTTTGCAGATGACACAAAGATTGGTGGAGTAGCAGAAAGTATAAGGGATTGTCAGAGAATACAGGAGGATATAGATAGGCTGGAGAGTTGGGCAGAGAAGGGGCAGATGGAGTTCAATCCAGACAAATGTGAGGTGATACATTTAGGCAAGACTAATTCTAGAGCAAACTGTACAATAATTGGATAAGTCCTGGGGATAATTGATGAGCAGAGAGATCGGTGTGTTCAGGTCCATTGCTCCCTGAAGGTGACAACACAGGTCAGTAGAGTGGTCACAAAGGCATATAGTACACTTCCCTTCATTGGACGGGGTATTGAGTATAAGAACTGGCAGGTCATGTTAAAATTGTACAAGACATTGGTTCGGCCGCATTTAAAATACTGTGTACAGTTCTGGTCACCACATTACCAAAAGGATGTGGACGCTTTGGAGAGGGTGTGGAGAAGGTTTACGAGGATGTTGCCTGGTATGGAGGGCAGTAGCTATGAAGAGAGGTTGAGTAGGTTAGGATTATTTTCATTGGAAAGAAGAAGATTGAGGGGGTACCTGATTGAGGACGACAAAATCATGAGAGGTATCGGCAGGCTGGATAGCAAGAAGATTTATCCCAGAGTGGGGGACTCAATTACTCGGGGTCATGAGTTCAAAGTGAGAAGGGAAAAGTTTCGGGGAGATATGCATGGAAAGTCCTTTATGCAGAGGGTGGTGGGTGCCTGGAACACGTTACCAGTGGAGGTGGGAGGGGCAGGAACAATAGCGTCATTGAAGATGTATCTAGATAGATACATGAATGGGCAGGGAGCAGAGGGATCCTTAGAAAATAGGCAACAGGTTTAGACAGAGGATCTAGGTCAGTGCAGACTTGGAGGGCTGAAGGGCCTGGTCCTGTGCTGTAAGGGTCTTTATTCTCTGTTCTAACAGACCGAGGGGTCCGAACAGCAGGAGCCCTGGAAGTGTTGAGGGTTCCAGAGGACATGATGTTAATGAGTAAGGCTCATTGATGATCACAGTGAGAGAATCTCGAGGTGAGAGAGTCCGTGGGTGAATGAATCCTTGGTACTGGTGTTCCCTAGTGAGAGGGACAACATGAGCCCAGAAATTAGGGACAAGGTCTATCCCATGAATGTAATTAGCAGAGGCAGAGAGATGTTTCTCTGGTAGACCTCAGGGCCAGATGAAATCTATTCCCGGCCGTTGACTGAGGTGAGGGAGGAATCGGTCGGGCCACTGGCAATTATTCTCAATTCCTCACTGGGCAGAGGAGAGGTCCCAGAGGACTGGACAATACCCAGCGTGGGACTAGGAAGGGAGCAAGGGACATACCAGGAACCGACAGGTCAGTCTAACCCCAGTGCTGGGGAAATGTTTGGAAGCAGTTCTGAGGGTCGGAATTTGGAGAGGCAGGGATGGGGCAGTCAGCACGGCTTTGCCTGACCGTTTGAGTGACCGCTTTGAAGAGGTGACCAGGTATTTGTTGGAGTTTACTTGGAAATCAGGAGGGCTGACCTCTGCCACATTACAGACTGGGAGTGAAGATAAGAGCCTGTGGGGAACCAGGAGTGAGGGTGGAGGGGGACCGGGAGTGAGGGTGGAGGGGGACCGGGAGTGAGGGTGGAGGGGGACCGGGAGTGAGGGTGGAGGGGGACCGGGAGTGAGGGTGGAGGGGGACAGGGAGTGAGGGTGGAGGGGGACAGGGAGTGAGGGTGGAGGGGGTCCGGGAGTGAGGGTGGAGGGGACCGGGAGTGACGGTGGAGGGGGTCCGGGAGTGAGGGTGGAGGGGGACCGGGAGTGAGGGTGGAGGGGTCCGGGAGTGACGGTGGAGGGGGACTGGGAGTGACGGTGGAGGGGGACCGGGAGTGAGGGTGGAGGGGGTCCGGGAGTGAGGGTGGAGGGGGTCCGGGAGTGAGGGTGGAGGGGGACCGGGAGTGAGGGTGGAGGGGTCCGGGAGTGACGGTGGAGGGGGACTGGGAGTGACGGTGGAGGGGTCCGGGAGTGACGGTGGAGGGGGTCCGGGAGTGACGGTGGAGGGGGTCCGGGAGTGAGGGTGGAGGGGGACCGGGAGTGAGGGTAGAGGGGGACCGGGAGTGAGGGTGGAGGGGGTCCGGGAGTGAGGGTGGAGGGGGACCGGGAGTGAGGGTGGAGGGGGTCCGGGAGTGAGGGTGGAGGGGGACCGGGAGTGAGGGTGGAGGGGGACCGGGAGTGAGGGTGGAGGGGGACCGGGAGTGAGGGTGGAGGGGGACCGGGAGTGAGGGTGGAGGGGGTCCAGGAGTGAGGGTGGAGGGGGACAGGGAGTGAGGGTGGAGGGGGACAGGGAGTGAGGGTGGAGGGGGACAGGGAGTGAGGGTGGAGGGGGACAGGGAGTGAGGGAGGAGGGGGTCCAGGAGTGAAGGTGGAGGGGGACCGGGAGTGAGGGTGGAGGGGGTCCAGGAGTGAGGGTGGAGGGGGACAGGGAGTGAGGGTGGAGGGGGACAGGGAGTGAGGGTGGAGGGGGACAGGGAGTGAGGGAGGAGGGGGTCCGGGAGTGAGGGTGGAGGGGGGTGTAAACCCATGTCCTGAAGTGTTCCACAGCGCTGGCTGTTGGGCATTTTGCTGTTTGTGGTTTATGTTCATGATTTTGACTTGAAAGTTGGAACATTGTTGACTAAGTTTGGACAATATAAGAATGAGTGAGATGTGAAATAGCGAGGAGGGCAGCCTTAGATGGCAGGAGGATATCGATGGGCAGCTCCGTGACTAATGGAATTCAATCCAGATAAATGTGAGATGATGCACATGGGCAGGACAACAAGACCAAGGACAGAATCCTGGGAAACCCCAGGGATCAGAGGGCCCGTGATGTGTATGTCCAGCAACGGCAGTGACATCAAGTTAGGCCATGGTCTCATTCCAACGGAGGAACAGGCTTAAGGGGCTGAATGGCCTCCTCCTGTTCCTGGGAAGGAGGGACAGGGTCACATTGAAGAATGATTTAGATGGGCACTTCCCACAGGAAGCAAGGGCAGGGACTGCTGGCCTTTGCACCCTCACTGCCCACTGGAGTAGTGCAGGATGATTGGAGGGTGGCAAATGCTATTCCCTTGTTCAAGAAAGGGAATAGGGTAACCCTGGGAATTACAGACCAGTCAGACTCACATCTGCAGTGGGCAAAGTATTGGAGAGGATTCTGAGAGACAGGATTTATGATGACTTGGAAAAGCATAGTTTGATTAGAGATAGTGAGCCTGGCTTTCTGAGGGGCAGGTCATGCCTCACAAACCTTATTGAATTCTTTGAGATTGATGAAGGTTGAGCAGTGGATGTGGTGCACATGGACATTAGCAAGGCATTTGGTAAGGTTCCCCATGGTCGGCTCATTCAGAAAGTAAGGAGCTATGGGATACAGGGAACTCTGTCTGTCTGGATACAGAAAGTAAGGAGCTATGGGATACAGGGAACTCTGTCTGTCTGGATACAGAAAGTAAGGAGCTATGGGATACAGGGAAATCTGTCTGTCTGGATCCAGGATGGGCTGGCCCAGAGAAAACAGAGGGAAAGGATTCAGCCTGGAGCTCGGGAACCAGTGGGGTTCCACAGGGATGGGTTCTGGGAGCTCTGTGCTTTGTGATCTTTCTAAATGACTTGGGTGAGGGAGTGGAAGGGTGGGTTAGTGAGTTTGCCGATGACACGAAGGTGGGTGGAGTTGTGGATAGTGTGGGGGGCTGTTGTAGGTTACACCAGGACATTGACAGGACGCAGAGCTGGGCTGGGAAGTGGTAGATGGAGTTCAACCTGGAAAGGTATGAGGTGATTCACTTTGGAAGGTTGAGATTGAATGCAGATTACAGGGTTAAAGGCAGGTTTCTTGGCAGTGTGGAGGATCAGAGGGATCTTGGGATCCACGTACATAGATCCCTCAACATTACCATCCAAGTTGACAGGGTTGTTAAGAAGGTGTATGGTGTGTTGGCTTTCATTAACAGGGGGATTGAGTTTAAGAGCCGCGAGGTTATGCTGCAGCTCTATAGAGCCCTGGGTAGACCACACTTGGAATATTGTGTCCCGTTCTGGTTACCTCATTACGGGAAGGATCTGGAAGCTTTAGAGAGGGTGCCGAGGAGATTTCCCAGGATGCTGCCTGGACTGGAGGGTGTGTCTGATGGAGAAAGGTTGAGGGAGCTCGGGGTTTCTCATTGGAGTGAAGAAGGATGGGAGGGGAGTTGATAGAGGGGGACAGGATGGTGAGAGCAGCGCAGTGGCACAGGGGTGAGCGCTGCTGCCTCACAGCGTCAGGGACCCAGGTTCAACTCTCTGTGTGGAGTTTGCACATTCTCCCCGTGTCTGCGTGGGTTTGCTCCCACAGTCACAACGATGTGCAGGTCAGGGTGAAGTGGCCATGGGAAATTGCCTGTAGTGTTAGGTGAAGGGGTAAATGTGGGGAGTGGGTTTGGGTGGGTTGCTCTTTGGAGGGTCGGTGTGGACTTGTTGGGCTGAAGGGCATGTTTGCACACTGTAAGTAATCTAAGAGAGGCAGAGAGAGAGTGGATAGGCAGGGACATTTTCCCAGGGTGGAAATGTCTGTCATGAGGGGAATAATGTTAATGTGACTGGAGGAGGGTTTAGGGGAGATATCAGAGGGAGGGTCTTTACACAGAGAGGGGGGGGTGGGGGGAATGCACTGCCAGTGGTGGGAGTAGAGTCAGAGACATTAGGGATATTTAAGCGACTCTTGGATAGATACATGGGCGATAGTAAAATGTAGGGTATGTAGGTTAGTCTGATCTTACAGTGGGATGAAAGGTCAGCACAGCACCGAGGGCCGAAGGGCCTGGACTACTCTCTGGTCTGAGTCAGACTGTGGGCCAAGTGCAAGACAATGGGATGAGAATGATTTGCTGGTTGGTTTTGACCAGTGAGGATCCGATGGGCTGAATGGCCTTTTGCTGTAGTGTTGCTCTCTGTGACAAACCTTTGAAAGTGTGGGTTTGTTGACGTTGTTGAGGCGAGAGAGGAAGGTATGAGAGTGACAGTGAGCCCCGCGAGAGGCTGACCATCTCCATAGTTACCTAGGCCCCACAGCTCCTCACACTGTAACTGGTGTGACTGACACATCCCAGTGTAGCAGTATCCACGGTTACCCTCACACTCAGAACCATCCAGACGGTAAACATTCCCGGGACAGTAGGCAGATGATCCGGTGCAGTATTCCGGAAGGTCACAGGACCCCGCGGCAGCTCGGCACACTGTCCCAGCCGACAGGAACTGTGGGTCAGAGAGACGGTCAGTCACACTGCCATAGGGCCCAGGGACAACAGTGTACACACACACACACACTCACACACACACTCACACACACACTCACACACACTGTCCCAGCCGACAGGAACTGTGGGTCAGAGAGACGGTCAGTCACACTGCCATAGGGCCCAGGGACAACAGTGTACACACTCACACACACACACACACACACACACACACACACACACACACTGTCCCAGCCGACAGGAACTGTGGGTCAGAGAGACGGTCAGTCACACACACACACACACAGATGTGGGTGGGTGCGGGTGTAAGAGGGTGGGTGTGTGTGGGTGGGTGAGTGGGGATGTGGGTGGGTGAGTGTGGGTGGGGGTGGGTGTGTGTGGGTGGGTGAGTGGGGATATGGGTG
>NC_083401.1:1440136-1465735 GCF_020745735.1 Hemiscyllium ocellatum | reverse complement strand
TCTGAGAGCGAGGGAGGGAGTGAGGGTCTGAGAGCGAGGGAGGGAGTGAGGGTCTGAGTGAGAGGGAGGGTCTGAGTGAGAGGGAGTGAGGGAGGAAGTTAGGGTCTGAGTGAGTGAGGGAGGGAGGGATATGAGGATCTGAGTGTGAGTGAGGGAGGGAGTGAGATTCTGTGTGAGAGGTAGGGAGTGAGGCTCTGAGTGTGAGGGAGGGACTGAAGGTCTGAGTGAGATGGAGGGAGGAAGTGAGGGTCTGAGTGAGATGGAGGGAGTGAGGGGGGGAGTTAGGGAGTGAGAGGGAGGGAGGGAGGAGCATCTGAGGGAGTGAGATTCTGAGGGAGAGAGGGAGGGAGGTGAGGGTCTGAGTGAGAGGGAGGAATTGAGGGTCCGAGCGAATGAGGGAGGGAGGGATGTGAGGGTCTGAATGAAAGGGAGTGAGGAGGGAGGGAGTGAGGTTCTGATTTAGAGGGAGGGGGGTGAGGGAGGGAGTGAGGGTCTGAGTGAGATGGAGTGAGGAGGGAGGGAGTGAGGTTCTGATTTAGAGGGAGGGGGTGAGTGAGGGAGGGAGTGAGGGTCTAATGGAGAGAGGGTCTGAGTGAGAGGGTGGGAGTGGGGGAGGGATTAAGGGTTTGAGTGAATGAGGGAGGGAGGGATGTGAGGGTCTGAGTGAAAGGGAGTGAGGAGGGAGGGAGTGAGGTTTTGATTTAGAGGGAGGGAGTGAGGGTCTGCATGTGTGGGAGGGAGGGAGTGATGGAGTGAGGGTCGGAGTGAGGAGGGAGGGGAGTGAGGGTCTGAGTGAGACGGAGTGCGTGAGGGTGGGCGTGAGATGGAAGGAGTGAGGGAGAGTGAGGGTCTGATTTAGAGGGAGGGAGGGAGTGTGGGAGGGAGTGAGGGAGGGAGTGAATGTCTGAGTGTGAGGGAGGGAGTGAGGGTCTAAATGAGAGGGAGGGTGTGAGGGTCTGAGTGAAAGGGAGGGATTGAGGGAGTGATGGAGGGAGTGAGGGTCTGAGTGAGAGGGAGTGAGGGAGGGTCTGAGGGAGGGAATGAGGGTCTGAATGTGAGGGAGAGAGTGAGGGAGGGTCTGAGTGAGATGGAGGGAGGGAGTGATAGGGAGGGAGTGAGGGTCCGAGTGTGAGGGAGGGAGTGAGGGTCCGAGTGTGAGGGAGGGTCTGAGTGTGAGGGAGAGAGTGAGGGAGGGAGGGTGGGAGTGAGGGAGGGAGTGAGGGTCTGAGTGTGATGACAGTGTGAGTGTGAGTGATAGTGAGTGTGTGTGACAGTGTGAGTATTTGAGTACAAGTGACAGGGTGAGTGAGTGTGTGTGAGTGAGTGTGACTGACAGTGATAGTGAGAGTGACTGTGTGTGTGAGTGAGAGTGTGAGAGCTTGAGTGACAGTGATAGTGAGTGTGAGCGACTGTGTGTGTGTGAGTGTGACAGTGGGTGTGTGTGAGTGTGAGTGACAGTGATAGTGAGCGAGAGTGTGTGTGAGAGTGACAGTGGGTGAGTGTGTGACTGTGAGTGACAGTGATAGTGAGTGAGAGAGTGTGAGTGACAGTGTGTGTGTGTGAGTGACAGTGTGTGTGTGTGAGTGACAGTGGGTGTGTGTGAGTGACAGTGATAGTGAGCGAGAGTGTGTGTGTGTGTGAGTGACAGTGGGTGTGTGTGTGTGTGTGTGACGGTGTGTGAGTGTGAGTGACAGTGGGTGTGTGTGAGTGACAGTGGGTGTGTGTGAGTGACAGTGGGTGTGTGTGAGTGTGAGTGACAGTGGGTGTGTGTGAGTGTGAGTGACTGTGAGTGTGAGTGACAGTGATAGTGAGTGAGAGAGTGTGAGTGACAGTGTGAGTGCAAGTGACAGGGTGAGTGAGTGTGTGAGTGACAGTGTGATTGACAGTGTGAGTGTGAATGACAGTGTGTGAGTGACAGTGTGAGTGTGTGACAGTGTGTGAGTGTGTTTGACTGTGTGTGTGATGTGATTGACAGTGTGAATGCGAGTGAGTGTGATTGAGTGTGTGTGAGCATGAGTGACTGTGTGTGTGTGTGTGAATGACAGTGTGAGTGTGAGTGACTGTGTGTGTGTGTGTGTCTGAGCTTGAGTGACAGTGTGTGTGTGAGTGACAGTGTGTGTGTGATTGTGAGTGACTGTGTGTGAGTATGAGTGATGTGTCTGTGTGTATGAGTGAGTGTGTTTGTGTGTGAAATAGTGAGTGAGAGTGTGAGTGTCAGTGAATGAGAGTGAGTGTGTGTGATTGTGAGTGAGTGACAGTGTGAGTGTGAGTGAGTGACAGTATAAGTGTGTGACAGTGTGTGAGTATGTGAGAGCGTGAGTGACAATGATAGTGAGTGTGAGTGACATTGTGTGTGTGAGAGTGTGTGAGTGTGAGTGACACTGAGAGTTTGTGTGAGTGACAGCGTATGTGTGATAGTGAGTGACAGTGTGTGATAGTGAGTGTGAGTGAGATTGTGAGTGAGTGACAGTGTGTATGTGTGTGTGTGAGTGAGTGTGACTGACAGCGTGTGTGTGATTGTGAGTGAGAGTTTGAGAGTGTGAGTGACAGAGTGAGTGTGTGTGAGTGACAGTGTGTGTGTGCATGTGATTGTGAGTGTGTGTGACAGTGTGTGTGTGTGAGTGCGAGTGACGGTGAGTGAGTGTGCGTGACAGTGTGTTTGTGTGTGTGTGAGAGTGCGTGAGTGACAGTGATAGAGTGTGAATGACAGTCTGAGTGTGTGTGTCAGTGTGTGTGTGATTGTGTGAGTGATAGTGAATGTGAGTGACAGTGTGAGTGTGAGTGATATTGTGTCTGTGTGTGTGAGTGTGAGTGACAGTGTGAGAGTGTTAGTGAGTGTGATTGACAGTATGTGTATGAGTATGTGTGACAGTATGTGAGTGTGTTTGAGCGTCAGTGACAGCAATAGTGAGTGTGAGTGACTGTGTGAGTGTGAGTGGATGTGATTGACAGTGTGTGCGTGTGAGTGACAGCGTGTGTGTGTGTGTGTGTGTGAGTGTGAGTGACAGTGTGTGTTTGAGTGACAGTGTGTGTGTGCATGTGATTGTGAGTGTGTGTGAGTGTACGTGACTGTGTGTGTGTGAGACATTGTGTGTGTGTTTGTGTGAGTGACAGTGTGAGACAGTGTGAGTGGGTGTGAGTGTGACAGTTTGTGGGTGTGAGTGACAGTGTGTGTGTGAGCGTGAGTGACAGTGTGTGTGTGTGAGTGACAGCGTGTGTGTGATTGTGAGTGATAATGAGAGTGTGAGTGACAGTGTGTGACTGACATTGTGTGTGAGTGATATTGTGTATGTGTGTGTGAGTGACAGTGTGTGAGTCTGTGAGTATGAGTGACATTGTGTGTGTGTGACGTGTGTGTAAGAGTGTGTGAGTGTGAGTGATACTGTATGTGTGAGTGTGTGTGTGTGAGCGTGAGTGACAGTGATAGTGAATGTGAGTGACAGTGTGTGAGAGTGAGTGACTGTGTGCGTGCGAGTGACTGTGTGTGTGTGTGAGTGACATGGTGAGTGTGTGTCAGTGTGATTGACAGTGAGTGTGAGTGACAGTGTGTGAGCGTGAGCGTGACTGACAGTGATAGTGAGTGTGAGTGACAGTGTGAGTGTGTGTGTGTGTGAGACAGTGTGAGTGTATGATTGTGAGTGACATTGTGTGTTTGTGCGAGTGACAGTGTGTGAGTTCTAGATTAGATTAGATTACTACAGTGTGGAAACAGGCCCTTCGGCCCAACAAGTCCACACCGACCCACCGAAGCGTACCCCACCCATTCCCCTACATTTACCCTTACCTAACACTACAGGCAATTTAGCATGGCCAATTCACCTGACCCGCACATCTTTGGACTGTGGGAGGAAAACGGAGCACCCGGAGGAAACCCACGCAGACACAGGGAGAACGTGCAAACTCCACACAGTCAGTCGCCTGAGTCGGGAATTGAACCAGGTCTCTGGCGCTGTGAGGCAGCAGTGCTAACCACTGTGCCACCCTGTCATGTGAGTGTGAGTGTGATTGACAGCATGAGTGACAGTGATAGTGTGAGTCACTGTGTGTGTGTGAGTGACAGTGTGAAAGTGTGTGTGTGAGTGACAGTGTGTGTGAGTGACAGTGTGAGAGTGTGAGTGATAGTGTGAGTGACAGTGATAGTGAGTGTGAGTAACAGTGATAGTGAGTGAGTGACAGTGTGCAAGTGTGTGTGACAGTGATAGTGAGTGTGAGTAACAGTGATAGTGAGTGTGAGTGACAGTGTGTGAGTGAGTGTGAGTAACAGTGATAGTGAGTGTGAGTAACAGTGATAGTGAGTGTGTGTGACAGTGTGTGAGTGAGTGACAGTGTGAAAGTGTGTGAGAGTGAGTGTGAGTGAGTGATAGTGAGTGTGTGTGAGTGTGAGTGTGGGGGATGGTGCTCCCCCCACCTCTCTCTCTGTCACTTGCCCCCTTCTCCCTCCTGCACTCTCTCGCTCACTCTCTCCCACTTCCCCATCCCCTCAGTATTCCCCCCTCACACCGCGGCCTCGCTCTCTCCCTTCATCCCACCCCCACACACTCTCTCTCCCTCTCTCTCTCTCCCCACTCCTCTGTCTCTCTCACCGTCTCCCTCACCTCCCTCTCCCTCACCTCCCTCTCCCTCACGCTATCTCTCCCTCTCTCTGATTTAGATCATCCCTCCGTTCTCCCTCATGACGTTGATGGTTCTCCTGCCAGCTCTGGTTCGACTGATGCTTTCACCAGACCCCGATCACGGTACGCCCCGATCGCGGCACGCTCAAATCTGGCGTTCTAGAACCTGTGCCCAGGGATCTGATGCTCTGGGATCTGGAGCTCTGTGATCTGGTGCACTGGGGTCTGGTGCCCTGGGATGTGGTGCTCTAGAATCTGGTGCTCTGGGATCAGGTATCCTGTGATCTGGTGCCCAGGGATCAGGTACCCTGGGATCTGACACTCTGGGACCTGGCGCTATGGGATCTGGTTTACTGGAATCTGGTGCTGTGGGAACTGTTGTCCTGGGATCGGGTGCCTTGTGGTCTGATGCTCTAGGATCTGGTGCCCTGGGATCTGGTGCCCTGGTGACTGACGCTCTGGGACCTGGTGCTCTGGGATCTAGTTTATGGAATCTGGTGTCCTGGGATCGGGTGCCATGTGGTCTGATGCTCTGTGATCTGGTGTCCTGGGATATGGTGCTTTAGGATCTGGTGCTCTGGGATCTGGTGTCCTATGATCCTGTGCCCTGGGATCTGGTGCTATGTGGTGTGGCGCTCTGGGATCTGGTGCCCTATGACCTCGTTCTCAGTGATCTGGCACCGAGGGATCTGGTGCTCTGGGATCTGGTGCCCTGTGATCTGGCACCGAGGGATCTGGTGCCAAGGGATCTCATGCCCTGGGATCTGGTGCCCAGGGATCAGGTATCCTGCGATCTGGTGCCCTCAGATCTGGTGCTCTGAGATTTGACCTGTTGATGGTACGCTCCAATCACGGTACGCCCCGATCGCGGTACGCCCCGATCTGGCACCCTGTGATCTGATGCCCTAGGATCAGGTATCCTGTGATCTGGTGCCCAGGGATCTGGTACCCTGGGATATGGTGTTCTGGGATCTGGTGCCAAGGACACTGATGCTCTGGGATCTCGTGCCCTGGGAACTGGTTATCTGGGATCTGGTGCTCTGGGATCTGGTGATCAGGGATCTGATGCTCTGGGATCTGGCACACTGGGATCTGGCGTTCTGGGGTCTGGTGCCCTGGGGTCTGGCGCCCTGGGGTCTGGCACCGTGGGATCTGGAACCCTGGGATCTGGTGCTCTGGGAATTGGTACCCCGGGATCTGGTGCCCCGGGATCTGGTGCCCCGGGATCTGACACTCTGGGACCTGGTGCTCTGGGATCTGGTCTACTGGAATCTGGTGTCCAGGGATCTGGTGCTGTGGGATCTGTTGTCCTGGGATTGGGTGCCTTGTGGTCTGATGCTCTAGGATATGGTGCCATGTGGTCTGGTGCTCTGGGATCTGGCGCCCTATGACCTCATGCTCTGTGATCTGGGGCTCTGGGATCTGGCACCGAGGGATCTGGTGCTCTGGGATCTGGTGCCAAGGGATAAGGTATCCTGTGATCTGGTGCCCTTGGATCTGGTGCTCTGGGATTTGACCTGTTGGTGGTACACCCCGATCACGGTACGCCCCGATCACGGTACGCCCCAATCAGGGTACGCCCCGATCTGGTGCTCTGGGATCTGGTGCCCTGGGATCTGATGCTCTGGGATCAGGTATCCTGTGATCTGGTGCCCAGGGATCTGGTACCCTGGGATATGGTGTTCTGGGATCTGGTGCTCTGGGACCTGGTGCTCTGGGATCCGGTGCCAAAGAAACTGACGCTCTGGGATCTCGTGCCCTGGAATCTAGTTATCTGGGATCTGATGCTCTGGGATCTGATGCTCTGGGATCTGATGCTCTGGGATATGGTGCCCTGCGATCTGGTGTCCTGGGATCAGGTATCCTGTGATCTGGTGCCCAGGGATCTGGTGCCTAGGAATCTGATGCTCTGGGATCTGCTGCCCTGGGATGAGATATCCTGTGACCTGGTGCCCAGGGATCTGGTGCACTGGGACCTGGTGCTCTGGGATCTGGAGATTTGTGATCTGGTGCCCAGGGATCTGGTGCTCTGGAATCAGGTATCCTGTGATCTGGTGCCAGGGATCAGGTACCCTGGGATCTGGTGCCATGGGGTCTGGTGCCCAGGGATCTGGTGCTCTGGGATCTGTTGTCCTGGGATCTGGTGCCATGTGGTCTGATGTTCTGGGATCTGGTGCCATGGGGTCTGGTGCTCTGGGATCTGGTGTCCTATGATCTGGTGCTCTGGGATCTTGCAACCTGGGACCTGGTGCTCGAGAATCTGGTGCCCTAGGATCTGGTACACTGGGAACTGATGCCATGTGGTCTGGCGCTCTGGGATCTGGTGCCCTATGACCTCGTGCCCTGGGATCTGGTGCTCTGTGATCTGGCACAGAGGGATCTGGTGCTGAGGGATCTCATGCCCTGGGATCTGGCGATCTGGGATCTGGTGCCCACGGATCTGGTATCCTGCAATCTGGTGCCCTGGGATCTGGTGCTCCAGGATTTGACCTGTTGATGGTACGCCCCAATCGCGGTACGCCGCAATCGCGGTACGCCCCGATCACGGTATGCCCGAATCACGGTACGTCCCGATCACAGTACATTCCAAACACGGTACGCCCCAATCACAGTACGCCCCAATCTGCTGCCCAGGGATCTGGTACCATGGGATCTGGTGACACGGGATCTTGCATTCTGGGATCTGGCACTCTGGGATCTGGCGTCCTGGGATCTGGTGCCATGGGGTCTGATGCTCTGGGATCTGGTACCCTGGGATATGGTGTTCTGGGATCTGGTGCCAAGAGCATCAGACCACAAGGCACCCGATCCCAGGACAACATATCCCGCAGCACCAGATCCCAGGACACCAGATTCCAGTAAACCAGATCCCAGAGCGCCAGGTCCCAGAGTGTCATATCCCAGGGCACCAGATCCCGGGGTACCAAATCCAAAAGCACCAGATCCCAGGGTTCCAGATCCCAGAGCACCGGACCCCTGGGCGCCAGACCACATGGCACCAGATCCCAGGACAACAGATCCCGCAGCACCAGATCCCAGGACACCAGATTCCAGTAAACCAGATCCCAGAGCGCCAGGTCCCAGGGCACCAGATCCCAGAGCACCATATCCCAGGGCACCAGATCCCAGGGTACCAAATCCCAAAGCACCAGATCCCAGAGCGCCAGTTCATAGGGCACCAGATCCCAGTGCACCGGATCCCAGGGTACCAGGTGCCTGGGCACCAGATCACAGGATACCTGACCCCAGGGCAGCAAATCCCAGAGCATCAGATCCCTGATCACCAGATCCCAGAGCGCCAGATACCATGGTACCAGATCCCTGGGCACCAGATCCCAGGGTACCAGATCCCTGGGCACCAGATCCCAGAGCACCATATCCCAGGGCACCAGATCCCGGGGTACCAAATCCCAAAGCACCAGATCCCAGGGTTCCAGATCCCAGAGCACCGGACCCCAGAGCACCAGATCCCTGGGCGCCAGACCACATGGCACCAGATCCCAGGACAACAGATCCCGCAGCACCAGATCCCAGGACACCAGATTCCAGTAAACCAGATCCCAGAGCGCCAGGTCCCAGGGCACCAGATCCCAGAGCACCATATCCCAGGGCACCAGATCCCGGGGTACCAAATCCCAAAGCACCAGATCCCAGAGCGCCAGTTCATAGGGCACCAGATCCCAGTGCACCAGATCCCAGGGTACCAGGTGCCTGGGCACCAGATCACAGGATACCTGACCCCAGGGCAGCAAATCCCAGAGCATCAGATCCCTGATCACCAGATCCCAGAGCGCCAGATACCATGGTACCAGATCCCTGGGCACCAGATCCCAGGGTACCAGATCCCTGGGCACCAGATCCCAGGGTACCAGATCCTTGGGCACCAGATCCCAGGATACCAGATCCTTGGGCACCAGATTGCAGTATACCAGATCCCTCGGCACCAGATACGAGAGTTCCAGATCCCAGAGCTCTAGATCCCAGGGAACCAGATCCCAGAGCGCCAGATCCCAGGGTACCCGATCCTAAGGGGCCAGATCCCAGAGCATCAGACCCCATGGCACCAGCTCACAGAGCACCAGACCACATGACACCAGATCCCAGGGCACCAGATCCCAGAGTGCCAGATCCCGGGACACCAGATCCCAGAGCGTCAGATCCTAGGGCATCAGACCACAGGACACCAGATCCTAGAGTGTCAGATCCCAGGGCACCAGATCCCAGAGCACCAGATACCAAGGTACGAGATCCCAGGGCACCAGTTCTCAGAGCACCAGATCCCTCAGTGCCAGATCTCAGAGCATCAGACCACAAGGCACCAGATTCCAGTAAACCAGATCCCATAGCGCCAGGTCCCAGAGTGTCAGATCCCAGGGCACCAGATCCCAGAGCACCATATCCCAGGGCACCAGATCCCAGGGTTCCAGATCCCAGAGCACCAGATCCCTGGGCGCCAGACCACATGGCACCAGATCCCAGGACAACATATACCGCAGCACCAGATCCCAGGACACCAGATTCCAGTAAACCAGATCCCAGAGCGCCAGGTCCCGGAGTGTCAGATCCCAGGGCACCAGATTCCGGGGTACCAAATCCCAAAGCACCAGATCCCAGGGTTCCAGATCCCAGAGCACCAGATCCCAGAGTGCCAGATCCCTGTGTGCCAGTTCATAGGGCACAAGATCCCACAGCACCAGATCCCTGGACACCAGATTCCAGTAAACCAGGTCCCAGAGTGTCAGATCCCAGGGCACCAGATCCCGGGGTACCAAATCCAAAAGCACCAGATTCCAGTAAACCAGATTCCAGAGCACCAGATCCCTGGGCACCAGACCACATGGTACCAGATCCCAGGACAACAGATCCCGCAGCACCAGATCCCAGGACACCAGATTCCAGTAAACCAGATCCCAGAGCGCCAGGTCCCGGAGTGTCAGATCCCAGGGCACCAGATCCCAGAGCACCAGATCCCAGGGCACCAGATCCCGGGGTACCAAATCCCAGGGTTCCAGATCCCAGAGCGCCAGTTCATAGGGCACAAGATCCCAGAGCACCAGATCCCAGGGTGCCAGATCCCAGAACACCAGATCCCAGGGTACCAGATGCCTGGGCACCAGATCACAGGATACCTGATCCCAGGGCAGCAAATCTCAGAGCATCAGATCCCTGATCACCAGATCCCAGAGCGCCAGATACCATGGTACCAGATCCCTGGGCACCAGATTGCAGGATACCTGATCCCAGAGCGCCAGATCCCAGAGCGCCAGATCCCTGGGCACCAGATCCCAGGGTACCAGATCCTTGGGCACCAGATTGCAGTATACCAGATCCCTTGGCACCAGATACGAGAGTTCCAGATCCCAGAGCTCTAGATCCCAGGGAACCAGATCCCAGAGCGCCAGATCCCAGGGTACCCGATCCTAAGGGGCCAGATCCCAGAGCACGAGATCCCAGAGCATCAGACCCCATGGCACCAGCTCACAGAGCACCAGACCACATGACACCAGATCCCAGGGCACCAGATCCCAGAGTGCCAGATCCCGGGACACCAGATCCCGGGACACCAGATCCCAGAGCGTCAGATCCTAGGGCATCAGACCACAGGACACCAGATCCCAGAGTGCCAGATCCCAGGGCACCAGATCCCAAGGTACAAGATCCCAGGGCATCAGTTCTCAGAGCACCAGATCCCTCAGTGCCAGATCACAGAGCACCAGATCCCAAGGCACGAGGTCATAGGGCACCAGATCCCGGTAAACCAGGTCCCAGAGCGCCACATCCCAGGGTGCCTGATGGGGGCGTAGCCTGATTGGAATGTACCGTGATTGGAGCTGATTGCCATACTCCATGGCACCAGATCCCAGAGCAACAAACCCCATGGCACCAGATCCCAGAGCATCAGACCCCATGGCACCAGATCCTAGGACACCAGATCCCAGAGTGCCAGATCCCAGGACACCAGATCCCAGGGCACCAGATCGCAGGGTGCCAAATCGGGGCGTACCGTGATCGGGGCGTACCGTGATCAGGGCGTACTGTGAACGGGGCGTACCGTGAATGGAGCATACCTGATCCCAGAGCACCAGATCCCTGGGCACCAGATTGCAGGATACCCGATCCCAGAGCGCCAGATCCCAGGGCACCAGATCCCATGGTACCACATCCTTGGGCACCAGATTGCAGTATACCTGATCCCAGGGAACCAGATCCCAGAGCGCCAGATCCCAGAGTCGCAGTTCATAGGGCACCAGGTCCCGGAGCACCAGATCCCAGAGCATCAGACCCCATGGCACCAGACCACATGACACCAGATCCCAGAGTGCCAGATCCCGGGACACCAGATCCCAGAGCGTCAGATCCTAGGGCATCAGGCCACAGGACACCAGATCCCAGTGTGCCAGATCCCAGTGTGCCAGATCCCTGGGCACCAGATCTGGTACCCTGGGATCTGACGCTCTGGGATATGGTGCTCTAGGATCTGGTGCCGTGGGGTCTGGTGCCCTGGGTCTGGTCCTCTGGGATCTGGCATTCTGGGATTTGGTGCCCTGGGATCTGGTGCCCTGTGATCTGGAGCACTGGGATCTGGCACTCTGGGATCTGGCACTCTGGTGCCCAGGGAACAGGTATCCTGCGATCTGGGATCTGATGCCCTATGACCTCGGGCTCTGCGATCTGGGGCTCTGTGATCTGGCACCGAGGGATCTGGTGATCTGGGATCCGGTGCCCTGGGGTCTGGTGCCTTGGGATTTGACTTGTTGATGGTACGCTCCAATCAGGGTATGCTCCAATCTGGCACCCTGGGGTCTGGTGCTGAGGGATCTCATGCCCTGGGATCTGGTGCTCTGAGATCCGGTGCCCTGGGAAATTGTGCTCTAGGATCTGGTGCCCCAGGATCTGGCGCATTGGGATCTGGTGCCCTGCGGTCTGGTGCTCTGAGATCTGGCGCCCAGGGATCTGGCATTCTGGGATCTGGTGCCCTGGGAAATTGTGCTCTGGGTTCTGGCGCTCTGGGATCTGGTGCTCTGAGATCCCAGGGCACCAGTCCTCAGAGCACCAGATCCCTCAGTGCCAGATCACAGAGCCCCAGATCACGGAGCACCAGATCCCAGAGCGCCAGACCAAATGGCACCAGATCCAAAAGCATCAGATCCCAGAGTGCCAGACCTCAGGGTGCCAGATCCCAGACCACTAGATCCCAGGGTATCAGGTCCTAGAGCGCCAGATCCCAGAGCACCAGATCCCAGGGCACCAGATCATAGGACACCAGATCCCAGAGCGCCTGACCCCATGGCACCAGATCCCAGAGCATCTGACCACATGGCACCCGATCCCAGGACGACAGATTCCAGAGTGCCAGATCATATCCCAGGGTGACAGATTGGGGCGTACCGTGATCGGAGCATACCGTGATCGGGACACCAGATCCCAGAGTGTCAGATCCTAGGGCATCAGACCACAGGACACCAGATCCCAGGGCACCAGACCCCAGAGCGCAAGATCACAGAGTGCCAGATCCCATTGTACCAGATCCCTGGGCACCAGATCCCAGAGCACCAGATCTGGCACCCTGGGATCTGACGCTCTGGGATATGGTGCTCTGGGATGTGGTGCCATGGGGTCTGGTGTCCTGTGATCTGGCGCCCTGGGATCTGGTGTCCTGGGATCTGACGCTCTGGGATCTGGTGCCATGGGGTCTGGTGCCCTGGGATCTGACTCTAGGATCTGGTGCCCTGGGATCTGGTGTCCTGTGATATGGTGCCCTGGGATCTGGTGTCATGTGATCTGGTGCTCTGTGATCTGGTGCCATGGGGTTTGATGCTCTGGGATCTGGTGCCCCGGGATCTGGTGTCCTGTGATATGGTGCCCTGGGATCTGGTGTCATGTGACCTGGCACTCTGGGATCTGATGCCCCAGGATCTGGTGTCATGTGATCTGGTGCCCTGGGATCTGACGCCCTGGGGTCTGGTGTCCTATGATATGGTGCCCTGGGATCTGGCGCTCTGGGATCTGGCACTCTGGGATCTGGTGTCCTGTGATCTGGCGCTCAGTGATCTGGTGCTCTGGGATCTGGTACCCTGGGATCTGGTGTCCCGGGATCTGATGCTCTGGTGTCCTGTGATATGGTGCCCTGGGATCTGGTGTCCTGGGATCTGGTGCTGTGTGATCTGGTGCCATGGGGTCTGGTGCTCTGGGATCTGGTGCTCTGGGATCTGGTGCTCTGGGATCTAGTGCCCTGGGATCTGGCGCTCTGGGATCTGGTGTCCTGCGGTCTGATGCCCTGAGATCTGACGCATTCAGATCTGGTGCTCTGGGATCGGTTGCCCCAGGATCTGGCACACTGGGATCTGGTGTCATGTGATCTGGTGCCATAGGGTCTGATGCTCTGGGATCTGGTGTCTTGGGATCTGGTGCTCTGGGATCTGGTGCCCTATGAACTGGCGCTCTGGGATTTGGTGCTCTGGGATCTGGTTCCCTGGGATCTAGAGCTCTGGGATATGATGTTCTGGGTTCTGGAACTCTGGTATCTGGCGCTGAGGGATCTGGTGCTCTGGTATCAGGTGCCCTGGGATCAGGTATACTACAATCTGGTGCCCGAGGATCTGGTACCATGGGATCTGGTGCCCTGGGATCTGGCACACTGGGATCTGATGCCCTGGGATCTGACACTCTGGGATCTAGTGCCCCGGGATCTGGCACTTTGGGATCTGGTGTCCTGGGATCTGGTGCTCTGTGATCTGGTGCCATGGGGTCTGATGCTCTGGGATCTTGTGCCCTATGAACCGGTGCCCTGGGATCTGGCCCCTTGTGATCTGGTACCCTGGTATCTGGAGCTCTAGGATCTGGTGCCCTGGGATCTGGTGCTCTGGGATCTGGTGCCGAGGGATATCATGCCCTGCGATCTGGCGTTCTGGGATCTGGCGCCCTGGAATCTGGCGATCTGGGATCAGGTGCCCTGGGGTCTGGTGCCCTGGGATCTGGTGCCCTGGGATTTGACCTGTTGATGGTACGCTCCAATCTGGCGCCCTGGGAAATTTTGCTCTGGGATCTGGTGCCCTGGGGTCTGGTGCTCTTGGAACTGGCGCTCTGGGAACTGGCGCTCTGGGAACTGGCGCCGCGGATCTCGCACATTGGGATCTGGTGCGCTGGGGTCTGGCGCTCTGGGATTTTGTGCTCTGGGATCTGGTGCTCTGGAATATGGCACTCTGGGATCTGGCATTCTGGGATCTTGTGCTCTGGGATCTGGTGTCCTGTGATCTGGTGCCATGGGGTCTGGTGCCATGGGGTCTGGCGCCTTGGGGTCTGGCGCCCTGGGATTTGGTGCCTTGGGATCTGGTATTCTGGGTACTGGCGCCCTGGGATCTGGTGCCCTATGGACTGGTGTTCTGGGATCGGGCCCCTTGGGATCTGGTGCTCTGGGATCTGATGTTCTGGGATCTGGAACTCTGGTATCTGGCGCCGAAGGATCTGGTGCTCTGGTAACAGGTGCCCTGGGATCAGGTATCCTGCAATCTGGTGCCCAGGGATCTGGTGCTCTGGGATCAGGTATCCTGCAATCTGGTGCCCAGGGATCTGGTGCTCTGGGATCTGGTGTCCTGGAATCTGGTGCCCTGGGATCTGATGTTCTGGGATTGGGTGCCCTGGGATCTGGTGTCCAGGGATCTGGCACTCTGGGATCTGGCGTCCTGGGGTCTGATGCCCTGGGATCTGACGCTCTGTGATCTGGTGTCATGAGGTCTGATGCTCTGGGATCTGGTGCTCTGAGATCTGGTGCCCTATGAACTTGTGCTCTGGGATCTGCCTCCTTGGGATCTGGTGCCCTGGGATCTATAGCTCTGGGATCTGATGCTCTCATATCTGGTGCCGAGGGATCTGGTGTCCTGGGATCAGGTATACTGCAATCTGGTGCCCAAGGATCTGGTACCATGGGATTTGGAGCTCTAGGATCTGGTGCCCTGGGATCTGGCGCTCTGGGATCAGGTATCTTGCGATCTGGTACCCTGGGATCTGGTGCCCTGGGATCAGGTATCCTGTGATCTGGTGCACAGGGAACTGGAACCCTGGCATCTGGTGCCCTGGGATCTGGTGCCCAGGGATCTGATGCTCTGGGATCTGGTTCCCTGGGATCAGTTATCCTGTGATCGGTTGCCCAGGGATCTAGTACACTGGGATCTGGTGCTCTGGGATCATGTACCTTGGGATCTGGTGCTCTCAGATCTGGTGTCCTGTGATCTGTAGCCCTGGGATCTGGTGTCATGTGATCTGGTGCCATGGGGTCTGATGCTCTGGGATCTGGTGTGTTGGGATCTGGTGCTGTGGGATCTGGTGCCCTATGAACTGGTGCTCTGGGATCTGGCTCCTTGGGATCTAGAGCTCTGGGATCTGATGTTCTGGGATCTGGAACTCTGGTATCTGGCACCGAGGGATCTGGTGCCCTGGGATCAGGTATCCTGCAATCTGGTGCCCAGGGATCTGGTACCCTGGGATCTGATGCTATGGGATCTGGTGATATGGAATCTGGTGCGATGGGGTTTGGTGCTCTGGGATCTCGTGCCCTGGGATCTGGTTCTCTGGGAAATTTCACTCTGGGTTCTGGTGCTCTAGATTCTGGTGCTCTGGGATCTGGTGCCCCGGGATCTGATGCCCTGGGATCTGGCGCTCTGGGATCTGGTGTCCTGGGATCTGGTGCTCTGTGATCTGGTGCCATGGGGTCTGATGCTCTGGGATCTGGTGATATGGAATCTGGTGCGATGGGGTTTGGTGCTCTGGGATCTCGTGCCCTGGGATCTGGTTCTCTGGGATCCGGTGCCCTGGGAAATTTCACTCTGGGTTCTGGTGCTCTAGATTCTGGTGCTCTGGGATCTGGTGCCCCGGGATCTGATGCCCTGGGATCTGATGCTCTGGGATCTGGCGCTCTGGGATCTGGTGTCCTGGGATCTGGTGCTCTGTGATCTGGTGCCATGGGGTCTGATGCTCTGGGATCTGGTGTCTTGGGATCTGGTGCCCTATGAACTGGTGCTCTGGTTCCCTGGGATCTAGAATTCTGGGATCTGATGTTCTGGGATCTGGAACTCTGGTATATGGTGCCGAGGGAACAGGTGTACTGCAATCTGGTACCCAAGGATCTGGTACTATGGGAACTGGTGCCCTGGGATCTGGAGCTCTGGATCTGGCACTCTGGGATCTGGCACTGTGGGATCTGTTGTTCTGGGATCTGGCACCCTGGGATCTGGTGATCAGGGATCTTATGCTCTGGGATCTGCTGCACTGGGATCAGGTATCCTGTGATCTGGTGCCCAGGGATATGGTACCCTGGGCTGAAAATGTGTTGCTGGTTAAAGCACAGCAGGTTAGGCAGCATCTGGTGCCCTGGGATCAGGTATCCTGTGATCTGGTGCACAGTGATCTGGTACCCTGGGATGTGACACACTGGGATCTGGTGCTCTGGGATCGGGTGCTCTGGGATCTGGTGTCCTGGGATCTGATGCTCTGGAAGCTGGTGCCCTGGGATCATGTACCTTGGGATCTGGTGCTCTGGGATCTGTTACCCTGTGATCTGCTGCCCGAGGATCTGGTGCTCTGGGATCTGGCGCTCGGGGATCTGGCGCCTGGGGATCTGGGATCTGACCTGTTGTCTTTCTTGCCCTAGGAGTGGATTACGGAGAGTTGCGTCTGAGCGGTGGGCGATTACCCAGTGAGGGTCGGGTGGAGATTTATTACAATGGGGAATGGGGTACAGTCTGTGATGATAACTGGGATATCGCTGATGCTCACGTGGTGTGTCGCAGTCTGGGATACATCAATGCAACCGAAGCTACCATCGGAGGCATCTTCGGATCAGGTACATCATCGGGTGTGGGAGGGGGGGGGAGGGGGGAGGGGGTCAGGACGCAGGGGATTCCAAACAACAATTCATTCTATACTTCAACACCCATCCTGTGTTGCTGGTTAAAGCACAGCAGGTCAGGCAGCATCCAAGGAACAGGAAATTCGACGTTTCGAGCATAAGCCCTTCATCAGGAATAAGAGAGAGAGAGCCAAGCAGGCCAAGATAAAAGGTAGGGAGGAGGGACTTGGGGGAGGGGCAATGGAGGTGTGATAGGTGGAAGGAGGTCAAGGTGAGGGTGATAGGCCGGAGTGGGGTGGGGCGGAGAGGTCAGGAAGAGGATTGCAGGTTAGGAGGGCGGTGCTGAGTTGAGGGAACCGACTGAGACAAGGTGGGGGGAGGGGAAATGAGGAAGCTGGAGAAATCTGAGTTCATCCCTTGTGGTTGGAGGGTTCCCAGGCGGAAGATGAGGCGCTGCTCCTCCAGCCGTCGTGTTGTTATGTTCTGCCGGTGGAGGAGTCCAAGGACCTGCATGTCCTCGGTGGAGTGGGAGGGAGAGTTAAAGTGCTGAGCCACGGGGTGGTTGGGTTGGTTGGTCCGGGCGTCCCAGAGGTGTTCTCTGAAGCATTCTGCAAGTAGGCGGCCCGTCTCCCCAATATAGAGGAGGCCACATCGGGTGCAGCGGATGCAATAGATGATGTGTGTGGAGGTACAGGTGAATTTGTGGCGGATATGGAAGGATCCCTTGGGGCCTTGGAGGGAAGTGAGGGGGGAGGTGTGAGCGCAAGTTTTACATTTCCTGCGGTTGCAGGGGAAGGTGCCGGGGGTGGAGGTTGGGTTGGTGGGGGGTGTGGACCTGACGAGGGAGTCCACAGCTACCTGGACTACACCTCCTCCCACCCTGCCCCTGTAAAAGCTCCATCCCATATTCCCAATTCCTTCGTCTCTGCCGCATCTGCTCCCAGGAGGACCAGTTCCAACACCGCACAGCCCAGATGGCCTCCTTCTTCAAGGACCGCAGATTCCCCCAGACGTGATCGATGATGCCCTCCACCGCATCTCCTCCACTTCCCGTTCCTCCGCCCTTGAGCCCACTTGCAAAACTTGCGCCCACACCTCCTCCCTCACTTCCCTCCAAGGCCCCAAGGGATCCTTCCATATCCACCACAAATTCACCTGTACCTCCACACACATCATCTATTGCATCCGCTGCACCCGATGTGGCCTCCTCTATATTGGGGAGACAGGCCATCTACTTGCAGAATGTTTCAGGGAACACCTCTGGGACTCCCAGACCAACCAACCCAACCACCCCGTGGCTCAACACTTTAACTCTCCCTCCCACTCCACTGAAGACATGCAGGTCCTTGGACTCCTCCATCGCCAGAACATAACAACACGACGGTTGGAGGAAGAGCGCCTCATCTTCCGCCTGGGAACCCTCCGACCACAAGGGATGAACTCAGATTTCTCCAGTTTCCTCATTTCCCCTCCCCCCACCTTGTCTCAGTCGGTTCCCTCAACTCAGCACCGCCCTCCTAACCTGCAATCCTCTTCCTGACCTCTCCGCCCCCACCTCACTCCGGCCTATCACCCTCACCTTGACCTCCTTCCACCTATCCCACCTCCATCGCCCCTCCCCCAAGTCCCTCCTCCCTACCTTTTATCTTAGCCTGCCGGGCACCCTCTCCTCATTCCTGATGAAGGGCTCTGGCCCGAAACGTCGAATTTCCTGTTCCTTGGATGCTGCCTGACCTGCTGTGCTTTAACCAGCAACACATTTTCAATAACACCCACCACCCCCCTGACCAAACAACACACACCACCCCCCTGACCAATCAACACCCACCACCCCACGACCAATCAACACCCACCACCCCCCTGACCAATCAACACCCACCACCCCACGACCAAACAACACACACCACCCCCTTGACCAATCAACACCCACCACCCCCTGACCAATCAAACTCCAACACTCCCTGACCAATCTACCCCCTCCCCGACCAATCAACACCCATCCTCCCCACCGACCAACCAACACCCACCACCCTCCTGACCAATCAACACCCACCCTCCCACTGACCAATCAACACCCACCACCCTCCTGACCAATCAACACCCACCATCCCCTTTGACCCAACAAAGCCACACCCACTCTCGAACGAGTATCAAACCCAGACCCACCCACTCACCTTTCCCCTGTAACCCTGCACCCCTCCCCGGGACTAACCTACACATCCCTGAACACTACGGGCAATTTAGCATGGCCAATTCACCTGACCCGCACATCTTTGGACTGTGGGGGGAAACCGGAGCACCCGGAGGAAACCCACGCAGACACGGGGAGAACGTGCAAACTCCACACAGTCAGTCGCCTGAGGCGGGAGTTGAACCTGTGCCACCATGCCGCCCACGGCAGCGATATGGCGAGATGAGATCGGCAAGGGGTGTCTTCATTAAAACACGTCAGGCCGAGCCCTGTCAGAATAGCGAGAGACGAGGGGGGACCAGTTTCCCCAGGTGCAGAGCTCAGTTACTGGTTCAGAGGGACAGGACAGAACCATTCTCACTCTGGAAGTGTCACCGAGAGAATGTAGAGAACCACCAGGAGACGCAGAGAGTTCTTCAAGAAATAGGTCTTTTATTTGCAAACAAAAAAACATGAGACTGAGAAAGCAGGTTCTCGAATTTCCCCGAACCTCAGAGTCTGTGGATTTTCACACCTTGTTTAATCGTGTTCCTGTGAGCTGATCAACATGTCCACCTAGATTAATCAGAGTCCCTCACTCCAGCTCCACAATAAACCAGGGATGTTAGTTCCCATTCTGTCTTTAGCCGTACATTCTACTTCATGTTATTCGAATGTCCCAGTTAGAGATTTATTGCTAACTCTGCTACAGTGATCTTCCATCCCAGACTAACCTGTCATGAGAGATATTTAGCTATTCCATCTATTACAATAGTCTCCTGAGTCAGGTGGACTCTACTAACTATTAATTAGATATTTTAATGTCATGTCCCAAATATTTATGGTTCCAATGCTGTCAGAATAACACTTAACACAGAAACCTGCTTTATTACTTGTGTTATCTCATCTCGCTATAGTGACCTTTCAGCTTGACCTTACTCTGCTAATTGGTGTTAGAGCGTTGTTTTGGAGAGGAATAAGACGGTGTTATTTTCTGGGTCTGTAGATTGTGAAGGAGCAAAAATGGCCTTTGCAGTGAGATGTACTTCTTGTCAGATGTGGGAGTTTAAAGAGAGTTTAAGGGTTTCTGAGGATTATATCTGCCATAAATGCTGCTGGATGCAAATCTTATCAGATCGAGTGGATCAATTGGAGAGACAGACAGAAGCGATGAGGAATTTTCAACAGCAACAGTATGTGATGGATGGCAGTTATAGGAAGGGGGGAAGTCTCAGGTACAGTCACATAGATGGGTTAACTCCAGGAAGGGTAAGCAAGGTGGGCACTTAGGGCAGGAGTCTTTTGTGGATGTACCCATTTCAAACAGGTCTGCTGTTTTGGAAAATGTAGGGGGTGATGGATTCTCAGGGGAACGTAGCATGAACAGTCAAGTTTCTGGTGTTTAGACTGGCTCTAATGCAACAAGGGGTGCATCAGCTTCCAAGAGATCAACTGTGTTAGGGGACTCTCTAGTCCGAGGTACAGACAGACGTTTCTGTGGCCAGCAGAGAAAAAGCAGAATGGTGTGTTGTTTCCCTGGTGCCAGGATCAAGGATGTCTCAGAGAGGGTGCAGAATGTTCTCACGGGGGAGAGGGGCCAGCAGGAGGTCATTGTCCACATTGGAACCAATGACATAGGAAGGGAAAAGGTTGAGACTCTGAAGGGAGATTACAGAGAGTTAGGCAGGAATTTAAAAGGAGGTCCTCAAGGGTAGTAATATCTGGATTACTCCCAGTGCGACAAGCTAGTGAGGGCAGGAATAGGAGGATAGAGCAGATGAATGCACGTCTGAGGAGCTGGTGTATGGGAGAAGGATTCACATTTTTGGATCATTGGAATCTCTTTTGGGGTGGAAGTGACCTGTACAAGAAGGACGGATTGCACCTAAATTGGAAGGGGACTAATATACTGGCAGGGAAATTTACTAGGACTGCTTGGGAGGATTTAAATTAGTAAGGTGGGGGGTGGGGGTGTGGGACCCAAGGAGATAGTGAGGAAAGAGATCAATCTGAGACTGGTACAGCTGAGAACAGAAGTGAGTCAAACAGCCAGGGCAGGCAGGGACAAGGTAGGACTAATAAATTAAACTGCATTTATTTCAATGCAAGGGGCCTAACAGGGAAGGCAGATGAACTCAGGGCATGGTTAGGAACATGGGACTGGGATATCATAGCAATTACAGAAACATGGCTCAGGGATGGGCAGGACTGGCAGCTTAATGTTCCAGGATACAAATGCTACAGGAAGGATAGAAAGGGAGGTAAGAGAGGAGGGGGAGTGGCATTTTTGATAAGGGATAGCATTACAGCTGTGCTGAGGGAGGATATTCCTGGAAATACATCCAGGGAAGTTATTTGGGTGGAACTGAGAAATAAAACAGGGATGATCACCTTATTGGTATTGTATTATAGACCCCCAATAGTCAGAGGGAAATTGAGAAACAGATTTGTAAGGAGATCTCAGCTATCTGTAAGAATAATAGGGTGGCTATGGTCGGGGGATTTAACTTTCCAAACACAGACCGGGACTGCCATAGTGTTAAAGGTTTAGATGGAGAGGAATTTGTTAAGTGTGTATGAGACAATGTTCTGATTCAGTATGTGGATGTACCTACTAGAGAAGGTGCAAAACTTGACCTCCTCTTGGGAAATAAGGCAGGGCAGGTGACTGAGGTGTCAGTGGGGGAGCACTTTGGGGCCAGCGACCATAATTCTATTCAATTTAAAATAGTGATGGAAAAGGATAGACCAGATCTAAAAGTTGAAGTTCTAAATTGGAGAAAGGCCAATTTTGACGGTATTAGGTAAGAACTTTGAAAGCTGATTGGAGGCAGATGTTCGCAGGTAAAGGGACGGCTGGAAAATGGGAAGCCTTCAGAAATGAGATAACAAGAATCCAGAGAAAGTATATTCCTGTCAGGGTGAAAGGGAAGGCTGGTAGGTATAGGGAATGCTGGATGACTAAAGAAATTGAGGGTTTGGTTAAGAAAAAGAAGGAAGCATATGTCAGGTACAGACAGGATAGATCGAGTGAATCCTTAGAAGAGTATAAAGGAAGTAGGAGTATACTTAAGAGGGAAATCAGGAGGGCAACTGGGACCTGAGATAGCTTTGGCAAATAGGGTTAAGGAGAATCCAAAGGGTTTTTACAAATATATGAAGGACAAAAGGGTAACTAGGGAGAGTCTTCCCAATGTAGAGGAGACCGCATCGGGAGCAATGGATACAATAAATGATATTAGTGGATGTGCAGGTAAAACTCTGATGGATGTGGAAGGCTCCTTTAGGGCCTTGGATAGAGGTGAGGGAGGAGGTGTAGGCACAGGTTTTACAGTTCCTGCAGTGGCAGGGGAAGGTGCCAGGATGGGAGGGTGGGTCGTAGGGGGGGGGCGTGGACCTGACCAGGTAGTCACGGAGGGAACGGTCTTTGTGGAAGGCGGAAAGGGGTGGGGAGGGAAATATATCCCTGGTGGTGGGGTCTGTTTGGAGGTGGCGGAAATGTCGGCAGATGATTTGGTTTATGCGAAGGTTGGTAGGGTGGAAGGTGAGCACCAGGGGCGTTCTGTCCTTGTTACGGTTGGAGGGGTGGGGTCTGAGGGCGGAGGTGCGGGATGTGGACGAGATGCGTTGGAGGGCACCTTTAACCACGTGGGAAGGGAAATTGTGGTCTCTAAAGAAGGAGGCCATCTGGTGTGTTCTGTGGTGGAACTGGTCCTCCTGGGAGCAGATACGGCGGAGGCGGAGGAATTGGGAATACGGGATGGCATTTTTGCAGGAGGTAGGGTGGGAAGAGGTGTAATCCCGGTAGCTGTGGGAGTCGGTGGGTTTGTAAAAAATGTCAGTGTCAAGTCGGTCGTCATTAATGGAGATGGAGAGGTCAGGAAGGGGAGGGAGGTGTCAGAGATGGTCCAGGTAAATTTAAGGTCAGGTTGGCATGTGTTGATGAAGTTGATGAATTGCTCAACCTCCTCACGGGAGCACGAGATGGCGCCAATGCAGTCATCAATGTAGCGGAGGAAGAGGTGGGGAGTGGTGCCGGTGTAATTACGGAAGATCGACTGTTCTACGTAGCCAACAAAGAGACAGGCATAGCTGGGGCCCATACGTGTGCCCATGGTTACCCCTTCGGTCTGGAGGGAGTGGGAGTATTCAAAGGAGAAATTGTTACGGGTGAAGACCAGTTCGGCCAAACGAATGAGAGTGTTGGGGGAAGGGTACTGTTGGGGACGTCTGGAGAGGAAAAAACAGAGGGCTTGGAGGCCCTGGTCATGGCAGATGGAGGTGTAGAGGGATTGGATATCCATGGTGAAGATGAGGCGTTGGGGGCCGTGGAAACAGAAGTCTTGGAGGAGGTGGAGGGCGTGGGTGATGTCTCGAATGTATGTGGGAGCGATCGATGATGTCACTTCCGCCCCTCACAATTCCTCATGCACCACACATGACATCACTTCCGCGCCTCACATCATCACTGACATCACCACGCTCAGTGACCTCTGCCCCCACCAACGCCACTCACCCACATTCTGCTGACCCACCCCACCCCCACAGACCCCACTGTCACCATCCCCACTCCCCAGGACCCTGAGGCAGACACTAACCCCAGACACTGACCCAGACACAGACTCAGACACTGACCCAGGATACTGACCCCAGACACTGACCCCGGACACTGACCCCGACACTGACCCCGGACACTGACCCCGGACACTGACCCCGGACACTGACCCCGGACACTGACCCCGACACTGACCCCGGACACTGACCCCGGACACTGACCCCGACACTGACCCCGGACACTGACCCCGGACACTGTCCCCGGACACTGACCCCAGACACTGACCCCGGACACTGACACTGACCCCGACACTGACCCCGGACACTGTCCCCGGACACTGACCCCGACACTGACCCCGGACACTGACCCCGGACACTGACCCCGGACACTGACCCCGACACTGACCCCGGACACTGACCCCGGACACTGTCCCCGGACACTGACCCCGGACACTGACACTGACCCCGACACTGACCCCGGACACTGTCCCCGGACACTGACCCCGGACACTGACCCCAGACACTGACCCCGGACACAGAGCCCGGTCACTGTCCCCGGACACTGACCCCGGACACTGACCCCGGACACTGACCCCGACACTGACCCCAGACACTGACCCCGGACACTGACACTGACCCCGGACACTGACCCGGACACTGACCCCGACACTGACCTCGGACACTGACCCCGGACACAGAGCCCAGTCACTGTCCCCGGACACTGACCCCGGACACTGACCCCGGACACTGACCCCGGACACTGACCCGGACACTGACCCCGGACACTGACCCCGGACACGGACCCCGACACTGACCCCGGACACTGACCCCGGACACTGACCCCGGACACAGACCCCGGACACTGACCCGGACACTACCCCGGACACTGTCCCCGGACACTGACCCCGGACACTGACCCCGGACACTGACCCCGGACACTGACCCCGGACACTGACCCGGACACTGACCCCGGACACTGACCCCGGACACAGACCCCGGACACTGACCCGGACACTACCCCGGACACTGTCCCCGGACACTGACCCCGGACACTGACCCCGGACACTGACCCCGGACACTGACCCCGGACACTGACCCGGACACTGACCCCGGACACTGACCCCGACACTGACCCAGACACTGACACTGACCCGGACACTGACCCCGGACACTGACCCAGACACTGACCCCGGACACTGACCCCGGACACTGACACTGACCCAGACACTGACCCTGGGGTGGGATGGTTTGCAGTGTCTGGTGCCAAGATGTTCTCGTGTTGCTGCCTCCCTCTGTCCAGGATGACCTCTGGATCCCTGTCCACTCTGCGTCCAGTGATGACCCCCTCCTCCAGAGTTCCCGCACTGGGAATGGTGTGGTCTGCCCTGGGCTAGTCCGGCTCCATGTTGGGATTTGAACAAAGGTGTGGGTACAGGTGATGCCAGTCAGTGGGAGGAATGGGGCCAGACTACACCCTGATGGAGTCTGTGCTGAGTGAGGGGAGGGGTGGGGGGGGCGGGGTTTACTGAGGTAGACCACGGGAACACCTCCCTATCCCAGACTCGGAGAGAATCAAAGCCTGGAAATGTTCATCACCGGCAGTCCCCTCCCTCTGCCCCCTCACTCAGCACCATTCCCGGGAGTGGGATAGGGCGGTGTCCCTGGAATGAGGAGGAGGAGGGGTGTAAGTGCTGTCTGTTTCCCCTCCCCCCAGGGTCCGGCTCCATCCTCCTGGACGATGTCCACTGCTCTGGGTATGAATCATCTCTCACACAGTGTCAGAGCGAAGGCTGGAGAATTCACAACTGTCAGCACTCAGAGGACGCAGGAGTTCGCTGTGACCCACGTCAGTGAGGGGGGGGGCAGTGAGGGGGGGGCGGGGGGGTCAGTGAGGGGAGGGGGGGTCAGTGAGGGGGGGGTCAGTGAGGGGGAGGGGAGGGGGGTCAGTGAGGGGCGGAGGGGGGGTCAGTGAGGGGGAGGGGAGGGGGCAGTGAGGGGGGAGGGGGTCAGTGAGGGGGGGCAGTGTGGGGGTGGGCAGTGAGGGGGAGGGGAGGGGGGTCAGTGAGGGGGGAGGGGGGGTCAGTGAGGGGGAGGGGGCAGTGAGGGGGGAGGGGGTCAGTGAGGGGGGCAGTGTGGGGGTGGGCAGTGTGGGGGGTGCAGTGTGGGGGGTCAGTGTGGGGGGGGCAGTGAGTGGGGAGTCAGTGAGGGGGTGGGATCAGTGAGGGGGGTCAGTGTGGGGGGGGTGTCTGTGGGGATGGTGTCTGTGTCAGGGGGTGTCTGTGTGGGAGGAGGGTGTCTCTGTGAGGGAGGGTGTCTGTATGGGTGGGGGGTGACTGTGGGTGGGGGGTGTCTGTGAGTGGGGGGTGACTGTGGGTGGGGAATATCTGTGTGGGTGGGGGTGTGTGGTGGGGTGTGGG
>NC_083401.1:1407636-1430136 GCF_020745735.1 Hemiscyllium ocellatum | reverse complement strand
TTTACTCCAGACCATCGTGCCCCATGATTATCTCCCCCCGTCTCATCCTTCATCCCTCACTCCGGGTTCACCCATTATGTCTGTTTGTTCCCCTTCTTTATGTCTGTGACGATGCCTCTCCCCTGTGCACAGCCCCTGAGCTGAGACAGAACACATTAACTATCACCTCCTTCACAGAACACAGTACAGGACAGTCCAGGCCCTTCGGCCCTCGATGCTCTGCTGACCTCTTATCCTACTCTGAGACCAGAATAACCCACATACCCTTCAGTTTATTCTCATCCATGGGCCTGTCCAAGAGGCGCGTAAGTGTCCCTCATGTCTCGGATGCTACATTCCCCCCCCCCTTCTCTGTGTAAAGACCCTCCCTCTGATATCTCCCCTAAACCCTCCTCCAATCACATTAACATTATACCCCCTCATGACAGCCCTTTCCACCCTGGGGAACAGTCTCTGCCTAGCCACTCTCTCTCTGCCTCTCACCATCCTGTCCCCCTCTATCAACTCCCCTCCCATCCTTCTTCACTCCAATCAGAAACCCCGAGCTCCCTCAACCTTTCTCCATCAGACACACCCTCCAGTCCAGGCAGCATCCTGGGAAATCTCCTCGGCACCCTCTCTAAACCTTCCACATCCTTCCCGTAATGAGGTAACCAGAACTGGACACAATATTCCACGTGTGGCCTACCCAGGGCTCTATAGAGCTGCAGCATAACCTCATGGCTCTTAAACTCAATCCCCCTGTTAATGAAAGCCAACACACCATACACCTTCTTAACAACCCTGTCAACTTGGGTGGTAACTTTGTATGTGGCCCCAAGATCCCTCTGATCCTCCACACTGCCAAGAAACCTGCCTTTAACCCTGTAATCTGCATTCTATCTCAACCTTCCAAAGTGAATCACCTCATACCTTTCCAGGTTGAACTCCATCTGCCACTTCCCAGCCCAGCTCTGCATCCTGTCAATGTCCCGGTGTAACCTACAACAGCCCCCCACACTATCCACAACTCCACCCACCTTCGTGTCATCGGCAAACTCACTAACCCACCCTTCCACTCCCTCACCCAAGTCATTTAGAAAGATCACAAAGCACCGAGCTCCCAGAACCCATCCCTGTGGAACCCCACTGGTTCCCGAGCTCCAGGCTGAATCCTTTCCCTCTGTTTTCTCTGGGCCAGCCCATCCTGGATCCAGACAGACAGATTTCCCTGTATCCTATAGCTCCTTACTTTCTGTATCCAGACAGAGTGTTCCCTGTATCCCATAGCTCCCTATGTTCCCTTTTCAGGTGGTCCTCCATTTCCCTGCCTCAGTCATTGGTACCGATGTGTACCACGACTTCTGGCTGCTCTCCCTCTTCATTCAGAATCCTGGAGACTCGATCCAAGACATCCCTGACCCTGGCACCCGGGAGGTATCACACCATCTGGGAATCTCGCTCACGCCCACTGAATCTCCTGTCTGTCCCCCTCACCATTCAATCCCCTCTCATTGTCACTCTCCTACTCCCCTCCCTTCCCATCTCAGCCACAGAGCCAGGCTCAGACCCAGAGACCAGGCCGCTGTGGCTTTCCCCCGGGGGGGTCACTCTCCCCGGGGGGTCACTCCCCCTGGGCAGTCAGTCCCCCTGGGCGGTCTCTCCCCCCTGGGCGGTCTCTCCCCCCAGGAGGTCTCTCCCCCCTGGGCGGTCTCTCCCCCCTGGGCGGTCTCTCCCCCCAGGAGGTCACTCCCTCCTGAGCGGTCACTCCCCCCTGAGCGGTCACTCCCCCCGAGCGTCACTCTCCCCGGGGGGCCACTCCCCCCTGGGCGGTCACTCCCCCCAGGATCTGAAACGGTATAGATATTATTGAGGGGAACAGCCACAGGGGATCCCTGCACTGTCTGCCTATTCCCTTTCCCTCTCCTGATGGTCACCCAGCTACCTCCATCCTGTACCTGAGGTGGAACTACCTCCCTGTGGTTAAACTCCTCTCTATCACCCCCTCCACCTCCCGAGTGAGGAGAGATCCATCTAGCTCCAGCTCCAGTTCCCTACCGCGGTCTGTGAGGAGCTGGGGTTAGGGTGAAGTCAGTAGGGACCCTAGTGGGGACCCTTACCCCCCACATCCTGCAACTGCCCTCACCTCCACCCTCACTCTCCCCCCCCTCTCTCCCCCCCCCCTCCCACTCTCCCCTCCCTCTCCCCTCTCTCTCCCTCTCTCTCCCCCTCCCACTCTCCCCTCCCCTCTCCCCCCCCTCCCACTCTCCCCTCCCTCTCCCCTCTCTCTCCCTCTCTCTACCCCCCCTCTCTCTCCCCCTCTCCCCCCCTCCCCCCCTCTCTGTAATTGGCTGTTGAGAGATGTTCTAACATTCCCCTGGGGAAGGTCTGGGTCAGCTTTCTGCCGGCCTGTGGTGTGGAGGAGAGCAGGGATTGACCCTGAGTCTGTTGTCGGATGTTGGGAAAGTCCATCTGAATCCCATGTCCTGTCAGGCAGGAACCTGCCTTCCTGACCTGGTCTGACCCACAGCAATGGGGCTGACTCTCAACTGCCCTTGGGGCAATTAGGGATGGCCAAGAAATACTGGCGTAGCCAGCGGCCCCCTCCTCCTGGGAACAAATCAAAAATAAACAATCTTCTGCTTTCATACCTGTTTATCCCGTTCCATAACGGTTTCTCTGAGCTGCTGACAGCTCTGGTGAAGGGTCACCTTACCAAACAAGTCAATTGGATTAATCAGGCAGGGTCTCCCTCTGACTCTCTGCGATCAGTGCCTGCCTTTCCAATCACTGATTCGTCCTGCCCCTCAGCAGGCAGAGGGGAGCAGGGGAGGGAGGGCTGGGATCGTTGTGTTCTACAGGGATCGGTGCTGGGACCTTCATAAAGGATTCAGAGGAAGACGAAGCTGGTCTAATTAGTAAGTTTACAGACAATACAGAGATTGGTGGAGGTGGAGATGGTGAAGAGGAATGTCAGGGGTTACAACAGGATTTGGGTTAGTTGGCGGCATGGGCAGGAAAATGGCAGATGGAGTTTAATCCGAACAAATGTGGGGTGATGTGTTTTGGAAGGTCAGGTACAGGTGGGAATGATACCGTGAACGGTAGAACCCTTCGGGTTATTGATATGCAGAGGGATCTGGGTGTGCAGGGCCACAGATCACTGAAGGTTGGCAGTGCAGGGAGATAAGGGTCTGTGGGATATTTACCCTCGTTGGGAGGGGCATTGAGTATAAGGATAGGCCAGTTATGCTGCAGGTTTATAGAAACTTAGTTAGGCCACACGTGGAATATTGTGTCCAGTTTTGGCACCCCACTACCAGAGGGATGTGGAGGCTTTGGAGAGGGGACAGAAAAGGTTTATCAGGATGATGCCTGGACTGGGGGAGTTTAGCTATGAAGAAAGGCTGGGTAGACTGGGTTTGTCCGTCTGGAACGCAGGGGGTTGAGGGGCGACCTGATAGAGGTTTATAAGATTGTGAATGGCAGGGATAGAGTGGGGGCTTTTCCCCAGGGTGGAGGGGTCAGTTACTAGGGGACACAGGTTCAAGGTGTGGGGGGGGGTGGGGGGGAATGTTTAAAAGAGATGTGTGAGGGAGGTGTTTCACACAAGGGGGGGGGGGGAAGAGCCTGGAAGGTGCTGCTAGAGGGGGGGGGGGGTGGAAGCAGGTACAACAGCAGCATTCCAGTAACACCTGGACAGATCCAGGAATAGGAAGGGAATAGAGGGATACGGATCCTGTCAGGGAAGACAGTTTTAGTGTGTGTCAGCACAGGATTGGAGGGCCGAAGGGCCTGTTCCTGAGATGGAGTGCTCTTTGGCCCTGTATGGTCTATGCAGGAGTATTCTGTAAATCTCAATCAGATCATTCCTCATCTTCCTGGACTCTCAGCGCAGTCTCCCTGCTAGAGAGAATCACCTTGTCCTTGGGATTTGGGAATCTGTGTTTTGGGATGAATTTGATTTTGTGTTTGGAGGTTTAAAGGTGAGGGGTGATCTGGAATAACATCCACCTCCTCCTGTGCTTGGTGTTTTGGTTCAGGTATTTTTACACCCGGAAGCTGTACATTAAACTGTCGTCCGTTAAGTGCCTCCACAGCATGGCGTCCAGTTATGGTGTGACCGCGATTCGTGATTACTGTGACAAACTGTTCTATAAACTGCTGCCCCAGGACCCTTCCTTCAGACACCAGCTGGAGCTGTACAAGTATGCTGGGCTGGTCAACGATGGCTACCTGCAGGACATCTGCTTGCAATACTTCGCTTGGCACTGTGAAGCCTTCAGTAGGTCTGAGGTGTGGTACCGAATGTCTGCAACTGAGCTGGACGCACTACTGCAGAGATCTGACCTGGTCATTCAGGATGAGTTCACCCTGTTCCAAGCTGTCGAAGCCTGGATAGTTTCGAATGAACAGACGGCGTTAACTGACCAGTTAATGTGCAATGTTCGGTTCCATATGATGACCCCAGAAACATTGATTTCCATCCCCGTTAACTCAAGCCTCTACCAGCTCTCCCAAAATACCTTCATCCCCAAACTCCTGCAAGCATTTGAATTCCATTCTGTTCCTGTGCAAAAGTTAAAATTTTACAGAAATCTCTCGGATCCTCAGTACCATCCCAGAACCTACACTTCATCAGAGTGGAGCACCACTCTGCCCATCACCTCCCCTCAGGGAGCCTGGCCGCAGTCTCTCTATGTGAGTCAAGCTCCATACCATGGGAGGAGTGAGTGGTATGATCATAGCTACAATCCCAATCACTCCTCCCCCAGCTCCATCTTTCAGACCCCTGAGCACAGGAGTCAGCTGTACAGCTCCAGGAAGCTTTCCTGGTCAGCTTGGTATCACAAGAGTGCTCTGAGATGCCGGAACAGTAATGTCATCTGTCCCTATGACACTTACCCAGTGGCTGCACTAACCACTGCCTCGTACAGGCTTCCGGCATCCATTACGTACCACAACCGCGTGCTCTTGCTCTGTGCTGATCACCGCGTTGCTTTTGTTCAGGATATGAAGAACTCCACGGCGGTCCTCCCCTCACTCAATACCACCGGCCTCTTCCTATTCCCTTGTAACACAGGAGTGACTTCCATTAGCTTTGTGGTCAGGCCAATTTATAACTGACACCCCTGGGTCACCCAGAGGTACCATTCCATTGGTCAGACCCTCCAGAGATTGAACTGCTCCCAACTGTTCCCCTGTTCTCATGAGAAATCCTCCTGATTCTGCCCAGAATGGGCCCACATTTACTTCTGTCAATGTCTGACCTGTGGAAGAGAGGCTTTTCCAGGTGGGTTTAGAGGGTTTCTGTGTAAGTTTACACTCAATCTAGTCTTGCTTCCTTACTCCATCTTTGTTGTGTTGGAAAATCCTGCCAGTCTTCAGGTTCACAGTCACCTCTGGTCAATGTATTGACAGTTTCTTGAATCCTTAGAGAGTCCTTATCTCTGTTTTTCAGGTGGAGTTGATCGTTATTCTTTGGGGTTTACAGCCGTGACTGAAGGGGGACTTGCTGTAAACGGTTAATGTTTTCAAAGAGTGTCCACTTCTAATGTACCATCAGATCTTGGAGTAAATCAGCCCAATCCACCAACCCTCTCCGTTATTTTAAAATTGCTATACCTCCGGTCATTGGTCCCAAAGAGCTCCCCCACTGTCACCTCCATCACCTGTCCTGCCCTGTCCTTTGCCCCTTCCCCAGTGGGACCCTCTATCTTCTCGAACACAGAATATAGAACGTTTAAATTGAGGGGAGAGAGATATAGGAGAGATGCCAGAGGTAGTTTCTTTACTCAGAGAGCAGGAGGGGCGTGGAACCCCCTCTTCTGTAACAGGAGTAGACTCGCTGACTTTAAGGGCATTTAAATGGTCACTGTTGTGGTTCTGTTCGCCGAGCTGGGAATTTGTGTTGCAGACGTTTCGTCCCCTGTCTAGGTGACATCGTCAGTGCTTGGGAGCCTCCTGTGAAGCGCTTCTGTGATCTTTCCTCCGGCGTTTGTAGTGATTTGTACCTGCCGCTTCCGGTTATCAGTTCCAGTTGTTTGATTAGATTAGATTACTTACAATGTGGAAACAGGCCCTTCGGCCCAACAAGTCCACACCGACCCGCCGAAGCGCAACACCACGGGCAATTTAGCATGGCCAATTCACCTGACCCGCACATCTTTGGACTGTGGGAGGAAACCGGAGCACCCGGAGGAAACCCACACAGACACGGGGAGAATGTGCAAACTCCACACAGTCTGTCGCCTGAGTCGGGAATTGAACCCGGGTCTCTGGCGTTGTGAGGCAGCAGTCCTAACCACGGTGCCACCGTGCCGCCCACACAGTGTCCGCTGCAGTGGCCGGTATATTGGGTCCAGGTCGATGTGCTTATTGATTGAATCTGTGGATGAGTGCCATGCCTCTAGGAATTCCCTGGCTGTTCTCAGTTTGGCTTGTCCTAATAACAGTAGTGCTGTCCCAGTCGAATTCATGTTGCTTGTCATCTGCGTGTGTGACTACTAAGGATAGCTGATCGTGTTGTTTCGTGGCTAGTTGGTGTTCATGAACGCGGATCGTTAGCTGTCTTCCTGTTTGTCCTATGTAGTGTTTTGTGCAGTCCTTGCATGGGATTTTGTACACTACATTGGTTTTGCTCACGCTGGGTATCGGGTCGTTTGTCCTGGTGAGTTGTTGTCTGAGAGTGGCTGTTGGTTTGTGTGCTGTTACGAGTCCTAGTGGTCACAGTAGTCTGGCTGTCAGTTCGGAAATGCTCCTGATGTATGGGAGTGTGGAAAGATCACAGAAGCGCTTCACAGGAGGCTCCCAAGCACTGAGGATGTCACCTAGACAGGGGACAAAACGTCTGCAACACAAATTCCCAGCTCGGCGAACAGAACCACAACAACGAGCACCCGAGCTACAAATCTTCTCACAAACTTTGAAATGGTCATTAGATTGACATATGGATGAAAATTAAATAGTGAAGGTTAGATGTTATTGCATCTTTCCATAATCTGCCAACATATTTGTTCTTTAGTGTCTCGGTGCCAGGATTAGATTACTTACAGTGTGGAAACAGGCCCTTCGGCCCAACAAGTCCACACCGACCCGCTGAAGCGCAACCCACCCCCCTACATTTACCCCCGATTAATGCATCTAACACTACGGGCAATTCAGCATGGCCAATTCCCCTGGCCTGCACACCCACCTGGGCTGTGGGAGGAAACCGGAGGAAACCCACGCAGACACAGGGAGAATGTACAAACTCCACACAGTCAGTTGCCCGAGGCAGGAATTGAACCCAGGTCCCTGGCACTGTGAGACAGCAGTGCTAACCACTGTGCTACTGTGCTGCCCATTAGTATAACTTTATTGGAGTGATTGTACCCATCTTGTTTTTGAGCTGTACCCAGACTGCGTCAGTGGATGAACCCTCCAGGATGTTCCCTCTGACTGCAGAGGGAACATTCTCCCTGATGAGTAATGGAACCTCTCCACCTCTTTTACTTTCCTCTCTACCTCGTCTAAAACAACAAAACCCTGGAATACTGAGCAGCCAGTCCTGTCCCTCCATCAAACCCAGTCTCGGTACTGGCCACAACATCATATTGTCATGGGACTGATCCAGGCTCTCAGCTCGTCTGCCTTACCCATAATATTCCTTGCATTGAAATAAACATGCTCAGTCTATTAGCACCATCATGTTCATTTATCTGTCTCTGCCTGTCCTTCCTTTCAGGCAGAATGGTGGCTCAGTGGTTAGCACTGCTGTCTCTGCCTGTCCTTCCTTTCAGGCAGAATGGTGGCTCAGTGGTTAGCACTGCTGTCTCTGCCTGTCTTTCCTTTCAGGCAGAATGGTGGCTCAGTGGTTAGCACTGCTGTCTCTGCCTGTCCTTCCTTTTCGACTGACTGGCCCTAACATCGACCTTCCCCTCCATGGTGTGATGGTCTGGTCCCCAGCCCCCTGACACTCAACATCCTCCCGATAGGAAGGAGACCAGAATTGCACGCAATATTCCAACAGTGGCCTCACCAATGTCCTGTACAGCCGCAACATGACCTCCCAACTCCTGTACTCAATACTCTGACCAATAAAGGAAAGCATATCAAACACCTTCTTCACTATCCTATCCACCTGCGACTCCACTTTCAAGGAGCTATGAACCTGCACTCCAAGGTCTCTTTGTTCAGCAACAAATCTCATTATCCCAACGATGATTCCGAATACAGGAAGGAGACAGAGGGCTTGGTGACGTGTGCAAAGATAACGATGTTGGCAAAACTAACAAACTGATCGTTACCTTGAGAGAGAAACTCAGAGAACAGGCCCCCAGCTACACCAGCGGAGCGGAGGCTGGGAGGACGGAGAACATCCAGTATCTGAGAGCGATGATAACCGACAACCCGCCCGGGATTTCCCACGTGGATGTGATGTTTAAGAAGGTACAACAACGCCTCTCCTCCCTCAGGCAGCTCAGGATATTCAGCCTGTCCATAAGGACCCTCACCAACATCTACAGATACACCATTGAGAGCAGACTGTCCGGGTGTATAACAGCCTGATACAGTAGCTGCTCTGCCCAGGACTGTAAGAAACTACAGAAGATTGTGTGTACAGCCCAGACCATCACGGAATCCACCCTCCCATCCATGGACACCATTTACACAGCTCACTGCCACAGAGAGGCTGCTAACATCATCAAAGGCCCCTCCCACTTCCATCAGGCAGGAGATACAGAGGCTTGAACACTACCACCAACAGGTTCAGGAACAGCATCGTCCCGGCCGTGATTACACTGAGGGATGGACTCTCGAACCTGAAATAATGTTGATGGTGACCACACCTTGTCCATGTTGTGTACAGTGTAACCTGGACACCTAGCTCGGTGTGAATACCCGACCATCTGTATGTCCATGGTTCCTGCTCACAAACACAGCTTTTCACTGGAATTAGGTACATGTGGCAACAATAAAACATATCCAATCAATCTCCGTCTCCTGGGTGAACACTGATGGAAAGTACACAGTTAGGGTCTCACCGTCCCCCACGCCCTTCTCCTGGGTGAACACTGATGTAAAGTACACAGTTAGGGTCTCACCGTCCCCCACGCCCTTCTCCTGGGTGAACACTGATGTAAAGTACACAGTTAGGGTCTCACCGTCCCCCACGCCCTTCTCCTGGGTGAACACTGATGGAAAGTACACAGTTAGGGTCTCACCGTCCCCCACACCCTTCTCCTGGGTGAACACTGATGTAAAGTACTCAGTTAGGGTCTCACCGTCCCCCACGCCCTTCTCCTGGGTGAACACTGATGTAAAGTACTCAGTTAGGGTCTCACCGTCCCCCACGCCCTTCTCCTGGGTGAACACTGATGTAAAGTACTCAGTTAGGGTCTCACCGTCCCCCACACCCTTCTCCTGGGTGAACACTGATGTAAAGTACTCAGTTAGGGTCTCACCGTCCCCCACACCCTTCTCCTGGGTGAACACTGATGTAAAGTACTCAGTTAGGGTCTCACCGTCCCCCACACCCTTCTCCTGGGTGAACACTGATGTAAAGTACACAGTTAGGGTCTCACCGTACCCCACGCCCTTCTCCTGGGTGAACACTGATGTAAAGTACACAGTTAGGGTCTCACCGTCCCCCACGCCCTTCTCCTGGGTGAACACTGATGTAAAGTACTCAGTTAGGGTGTCACCGTCCCCCACGCCCTTCTCCTGGGTGAACACTGATGTAAAGTACACAGTTAGGGTCTCACCGTCCCCCACGCCCTTCTCCTGGGTGAACACTGATGTAAAGTACTCAGTTAGGGTCTCACCGTCCCCCACACCCTTCTCCTGGGTGAACACTGATGTAAAGTACTCAGTTAGGGTGTCACCGTCCCCCACGCCCTTCTCCTGGGTGAACACTGATGTAAAGTACACAGTTAGGGTCTCACCGTCCCCCACACCCTTCTCCTGGGTGAACACTGATGTAAAGTACTCAGTTAGGGTCTCACCGTCCCCCACGTCCTTCTCCTGGGTGAACACTGCTGTAAAGTACACAGTTAGGGTCTCACCGTCCCCCACGTCCTTCTCCTGGGTGAACACTGATGTAAAGTACACAGTTAGGGTCTCACCGTCCCCCACACCCTTCTCCTGGGTGAACACTGCTGTAAAGTACACAGTTAGGGTCTCACCGTCCCCCACGTCCTTCTCCTGGGTGAACACTGATGTAAAGTACACAGTTAGGGTCTCACCGTCCCCCACGCCCTTCTCCTGGGTGAACACTGATGTAAAGTACACAGTTAGGGTCTCACCGTCCCCCACACCCTTCTCCTGGGTGAACACTGATGTAAAGTACTCAGTTAGGGTCTCACCGTCCCCCACACCCTTCTCCTGGGTGAACACTGCTGTAAAGTACACAGTTAGGGTCTCACCGTCCCCCACGCCCTTCTCCTGGGTGAACACTGATGTAAAGTACACAGTTAGGGTCTCACCGTCCCCCACGCCCTTCTCCTGGGTAAACACTGATGTAAAGTACTCAGTTAGGGTCTCACCGTCCCCCACGCCCTTCTCCTGGGTGAACACTGATGTAAAGTACACAGTTAGGGTCTCACCGTCCACCAGACCCTTCTCCTGGGTGAACACTGATGTAAAGTACTCAGTTAGGGTCTCACCGTCCCCCACACCCTTCTCCTGGGTGAACACTGATGTAAAGTACTCAGTTAGGGTGTCACCGTCCCCCACGCCCTTCTCCTGGGTGAACACTGATGTAAAGTACACAGTTAGGGTCTCACCGTCCCCCACACCCTTCTCCTGGGTGAACACTGATGTAAAGTACACAGTTAGGGTCTCACCGTCCCCCACACCCTTCTCCTGGGTGAACACTGCTGTAAAGTACACAGTTAGGGTCTCACCGTCCCCCACACCCTTCTCCTGGGTGAACACTGATGTAAAGTACTCAGTTAGGGCGTCACCGTCCCCCACACCCTTCTCCTGGGTGAACACTGATGTAAAGTACTCAGTTAGGGTCTCACCGTCCCCCACACCCTTCTCCTGGGTGAACACTGATGTAAAGTACTCAGTTAGGGTCTCACCGTCCCCCACACCCTTCTCCTGGGTGAACACTGATGTAAAGTACTCAGTTAGGGTCTCACCGTCCCCCACACCCTTCTCCTGGGTGAACACTGATGTAAAGTACTCAGTTAGGGTCTCACCGTCCCCCACACCCTTCTCCTGGGTGAACACTGATGTAAAGTACTCAGTTAGGGTCTCACCGTCCCCCACACCCTTCTCCTGGGTGAACACTGATGTAAAGTACTCAGTTAGGGTCTCACCGTCCCCCACACCCTTCTCCTGGGTGAACACTGATGTAAAGTACTCAGTTAGGGTCTCACCGTCCCCCACACCCTTCTCCTGGGTGAACACTGCTGTAAAGTACACAGTTAGGGTCTCACCGTCCCCCACACCCTTCTCCTGGGTGAACACTGATGTAAAGTACTCAGTTAGGGTCTCACCGTCCCCCACGTCCTTCTCCTGGGTGAACACTGATGTAAAGTACACAGTTAGGGTCTCACCGTCCCCCACGCCCTTCTCTTGGGTGAACACTGATGTAAAGTACTCAGTTAGGGTCTCACCGTCCCCCACGCCCTTCTCCTGGGTGAACACTGATGTAAAGTACTCAGTTAGGGTGTCACCGTCCCCCACGCCCTTCTCCTGGGTGAACACTGATGTAAAGTACACAGTTAGGGTCTCACCGTCCCCCACGCCCTTCTCCTGGGTGAACACTGATGTAAAGTACTCAGTTAGGGTCTCACCGTCCCCCACGTCCTTCTCCTGGGTGAACACTGATGTAAAGTACACAGTTAGGGTCTCACCGTCCCCCACGCCCTTCTCCTGGGTGAACACTGATGTAAAGTACTCAGTTAGGGTCTCACCGTCCCCCACGTCCTTCTCCTGGGTGAACACTGATGTAAAGTACTCAGTTAGGGTCTCACCGTCCCCCACGCCCTTCTCCTGGGTGAACACTGATGTAAAGTACTCAGTTAGGGTGTCACCGTCCCCCACGCCCTTCTCCTGGGTGAACACTGATGTAAAGTACACAGTTAGGGTCTCACCGTCCCCCACGCCCTTCTCCTGGGTGAACACTGATGTAAAGTACTCAGTTAGGGTCTCACCGTCCCCCACGCCCTTCTCCTGGGTGAACACTGATGTAAAGTACACAGTTAGGGTCTCACCGTCCCCCACGTCCTTCTCCTGGGTGAACACTGATGTAAAGTACACAGTTAGGGTCTCACCGTCCCCCACGCCCTTCTCCTGGGTGAACACTGATGTAAAGTACACAGTTAGGGTCTCACCGTCCCCCACGCCCTTCTCCTGGGTGAACACTGATGTAAAGTACTCAGTTAGGGTCTCACCGTCCCCCACGCCCTTCTCCTGGGTGAACACTGATGTAAAGTACTCAGTTAGGGTCTCACCGTCCCCCACGCCCTTCTCCTGGGTGAACACTGATGTAAAGTACTCAGTTAGGGTCTCACCGTCCCCCACGCCCTTCTCCTGGGTGAACACTGATGTAAAGTACTCAGTTAGGGTCTCACCGTCCCCCACGCCCTTCTCCTGGGTGAACACTGATGTAAAGTACTCAGTTAGGGTCTCACCGTCCCCCACGCCCTTCTCCTGGGTGAACACTGATGTAAAGTACTCAGTTAGGGTCTCACCGTCCCCCACGCCCTTCTCCTGGGTGAACACTGATGTAAAGTACACAGTTAGGGTCTCACCGTCCCCCACGCCCTTCTCCTGGGTGAACACTGATGTAAAGTACACAGTTAGGGTCTCATCGTCCCCCACGCCCTCCTCCTGGGTGAACACTGATGCAAAGTACTCAGTTAGGGTCTCACCGTCCCCCACGCCCTTCTCCTGGGTGAACACTGATGTAAAGTACTCAGTTAGGGTCTCACCGTCCCCCACGCCCTTCTCCTGGGTGAACACTGATGTAAAGTACTCAGTTAGGGTCTCGCCCACATCCTCTGGCTCCAAACACAGTTTCCCTCCTATATCCTGGAGTGGCCCTATCCTCTCCCTCGTTATCCGCTTGTATTTAATTAATCTATTGAATGCCTTGGGATTCTCTTTAACCCTGCTCACCAAGGTCACTTCATGGCCCCTTCTTGCTCTCCTCATTCCGTGCTGGAGTTCCTTCCTGCTTCCTTTATATTCTTCATGGGCCCTGTCTGATTTTCGCTTCCTAAACCTTACATGTGCTTCTTTTCCCCTTTTGACTAAATTCACAGCCTCGCTCATTATCCAAGGGACCCTGAATGTGCCAGCCTTGTCCCACCTCCTTCCTGGGCCATGCTGGGCCTGAACTCTCACCAGCTAGTCTTTCATCATCTCCCACATCTCTAGTCTGGCCTTGCCTGACAAACCCTCCCCAGCTCCTGCCTCGGCGTGATTTCATTTGCCCCAACACTAATTTTGTACCTTCCCACAAAGCCCTGACTTTCCGTGTTCATCGCTGACTTAAAGTGTAAGGAATTGTGAATGTTGTTCCCATGCTGTCCCACTGAACGGTCAGTCCCCTGACCAGGCCCATTCGCCCATACCTGGGCAGCACCGTGGCACAGTGGTTAGCATAGCTGCCTCACAGCCCCAGGGATCGGGTTCGATTCCCACCTCGGACACATTCCGGCCTCAGGACACATTCCGGCCTCAGGACACCTTCTCCTTGTGTCTGTCTGGGTTTTCTCCGGGTGCTCCGGGTTCCTCCCACAGTCCCGGTTCGATGGACTGGCCATGCTAACTGCAGTATTACAGGGATAGGGTGTGGAATGGGTCTGGGTGGGATGCTCTTTGGAAGGTTGGCATGGACTCGATGGGCCAAATGGCCTGTTTCCACACTGGTCTAATATGTCCCAACCTCGGGTTGGACTGTCCACAAACTGTTTCAAGATGGACAAAAATGGGGAAGATAATAACATCTCAGAGCAAGATTCGGGGGAGGCTAGCACCAAAACTGGGAGAGCGGTCTCACAGACTAGTCCAGCAACAGCCTGACACAGTCATCCTCACGGGATCATACCTCACAGACAGTGTCCCAGAACCCACCATCACCATCCCTGGGTAGGTCCTGTCCCACCAGCAGGACAGACCCAGCAGAGGGGGGGGCAGCACAGTGGGATACAGTCGGGAGGGAGTTGCCCTGGGAATCCTCAACATTGACTCCGGATCCCATGAAGTCTCATGGCTTCAGGTTAGACATGAGCAAGGAAACCCCCTGCTGATTACCACATCCCGCCCTCCCTCGGCTGATGAATCATTACCCCTCCATGTTGAACACACTCAGAGGAAGCACTGAGGGTGACAAGGACACAGAATGTCCCCTGGGTGGGGGATTTCAATGTCCCACCACCAAGAGGGGCTCTGCAGCAGTATTACTGATCGAGCTGGTCGGGTCCTAAAGGACCTCGCTGTTAGACTGGGTCTGCGGCAGGTGGGGAGGGAACCAACAAGAGGGAAAACCATACTGACCTCATCCTCACCAATCTGCCGGCTGCAGGTGTATCTGACCATGACAGGATCGGTGAGAGTGACCACTGCACTGTCCTTGTGGGGACAAAGTCCCACCTTCACATTGAGAATACCCTCCACTGTGTTGTGAGGCACAGTCACCCTGCTTAACGGGACAGACTTCAAACAGAACTGCTGGACCTTTCCGAGGAGGTGCCAGGTTATAGATGAAGGTAGTGCCGTTGATGTGGTTTCTCTGGGTTTTACCAAGGCCTTAGACAAAGTGATAGGGATCAGTAAGATTCCCACATTTGGAGGATTGTGCCCAGTTTTGGGGCCCATATCTCAGGAAGGATGTCCTGACTCTGGAGTGTGTTCAGAGGAGGTTCATGAGAATGGCCTCGGGAATGTAAAGCTGAATGTTTGAGGGCTCTGGGTTTATACTCGATGGGGTTTAGAGGGCGTGGTGGATCTAACTGAAACTTACCGAATACTGAATGTCCTGCACAGAGCAGATGTTGGGAAAATGTTTCCATTTTTAGGAAAGACTAGGACCCGAGGGCATAGCCTTAAAGGAAAGGGAAGACCCTTTTAGAACAGAGATAAGGAATTGTATTGAATTGATTGTCACGTGTACCGAGGTACAGTGAAACCTTTGTTTTGTGAGCAATCCAGGCAGCTCCCAGAGTTAAGGAGCAGAGATCAGTAAATAATCCGTAAACAGCAGCAAAAACAAAAACACAGGACAGGCGAATGTTAAGAGTTTGTGAGTCCATTCAGTATTCTAACAACAGCAGGGTAGAAAGTGTTTGGAAACCGGCCTGGTGCGTGTGTGCAGGTTTCTGTACCTTCTCCCCGATGGTAGAGGTTGTAGAAATACATTGCCAGGGTGGGATGGATCTTTGAGAATGCTGGCGGCCTTTCCTTGACAGTGGGATAGTAGATGGATTCTATAGATGGGAGGTTGGCCTTTGTGATTGTCCAGGCCGAGTTCACCACTCTCTGTAACCGTCTCCGATCTTGAATGGTACAGGTGCTGTACCAGGTAGTGATACACCCAGACAGAATGCTCTCAGTGGTGCACCTATAAATGTTGGCAAGGGTATTCACCATCATCCCAAATTTCCTCAGCTGCCTGAGGAAGAAGAGACATTGTTGGGCCTTTGTAACCAGTACACCCACATGAAGAGTCCAAGAAAGCTTGTTGTGGATGACCACTCCCAGGAGCTTGACACTCTCCACTTGTTCCACCCTCTGTGCTGTTCATGTGTAGGAGGGCATGAGTAACATCCCGCCGAAAGGCAGTAATGAGTTCCTTGGTTTTGCCGGTAGGGAGAGCTGGGATGTTCTCAGGGCACCATTTTTCCAGGTCTTCCACCTTCCGTCTGTTTTGTCACTATCTGAGATTTGACCGACTCTGGTGGTGTCATCAGTGACCTTGTAAATGGTTAAAGTCTGGTATTTGGCGATGCAGTCAGGGAGTAGAGTAGGGGGCTGAATACATACCCCTGGGGTGGGGGGGCTCCAGTGTTGAGTGTTAGTGAGGATGAAATATTGTCCCCAATCTTCACAGATTGTGGCCTGTGGGTCAGGAAACTGAGGATCCTGTTACAGAGAGTGGGGCTTAGTCCAAGATCACTAAGTTCGAGGGGATAATAGTGCTGAAGGCTGAGCAATGAGTGGGATTCTGACGTAGCTGTTCTTGGTGGCAAGATGTTCTGGGGAGGCGTGAATGGGAAGTGATATCACATCTGACGTGGATCTGTTGGTCCGTTAGACAAATTGGAGTGGGTCAGGAGTAGTGGGGAGGCTGGAGCTGATTAATGCCATGACCAGCCTTTCAAAGCACTTCATGTCCACCGAAGTTCAGGCCACTGGGCGGGAGTCATTGAGACATGCTGCATGAGCCTTCGTAGGCACAGGGATGATGTTGGCCCTCTTGAAAACAGGCAGGGACAGTGGCCTGCTGCAGGGAGAGGGTGAAGATGTCTGAGAAGATCTCTCAGTTGATCTCCACATGCTCTGAGTGCACGGCCTGGTACTCCGTCTGGACCCATCGCTTTCCTTGGATTCACACAAATGAAAACTGACCTGACTCTGATGCAGTGAATGTTGGGAGAGGTTCGTCAGGAGTTGTCAGGTACCTCTCCACCGACCACCTCTGCTCAGCTATGCCTGTCTCTTCGTAGGATATGTGGAACAGTCCATCTTCCGCAACTACACTGGCACCACCCCCCACCTTTTCCTCCGCTACATCGATGACTGTATCGGCGCTGCCTCGTGCTCCAACGAGGAGGTTGAACAGTTCATCAACTTTACCAACACCTTCCACCCCGACCTCAAATTCACCTGGACTGTCTCAGACTCCTCCCTCCCCTTCCTAGACCTTTCCATTTCTATCTCGGGCGACCGACTCAACACAGACATCTACTATAAACCGACTGACTCCCACAGCTACCTGGACTACACCTCCTCCCACCCTGCCCCCTGTAAAAACGCCATCCCATATTCCCAATTCCTTCATCTCCGCCGCATCTGCTCCCAGGAGGACCAGTTCCAACACCGCACAACCCAGATGGCCTCCTTCTTCAAGGACCGCAGATTCCCCCCAGACGTGATCGACGATGCCCTCCACCGCATCTCCTCCACTTCCCGCTCCTCCGCCCTTGAGCCCCGCCCCTCCAACCGCCACCAAGCCAGAACCCCACTGGTTCTCACCTACCACCCCACCAACCTCCATATACAACGTATCATCCGCCGCCATTTCCGCCACCTCCAAACGGACCCCACCACCAGGGATATATTTCCCTCCCCTCCCCTATCAGCGTTCCGCAAGGACCACTCCCTTCGTGACTCCCTCGTCAGGTCCACACCCCCCACCAACCCAACCTCCACTCCCAGCACCTTCCCCTGCAACCGCAGGAAATGCAAAACTTGCGCCCACACCTCCTCCCTCACTTCCCTCCAAGGCCCCAAAGGATCCTTCCATATCCGCCACAAGTTCACCTGTACCTCCACACACATCATCTATTGCATCCGCTGCACCCGATGTGGCCTCCTCTATATTGGGGAGACGGGCCGCCTACTTGAGGAACGTTTCAGAGAACACCTCTGGGACGCCCGGACCAACCAACCCAACCACCCCGTGGCTCAACACTTTAACTCTCCCTCCCACTCCACCAAGGACATGCAGGTCCTTGGACTCCTCCATCGGCAGAACATAACAACACGACGGTTGGAGGAAGAGCGCCTCATCTTCCGCCTGGGAACCCTCCAACCACAAGGGATGAATTCAGATTTCTCCAGCTTCCTCATTTCCCCTCCCCCCACCTTGTCTCAGTCGGTTCCCTCAACTCAGCACCGCCCTCCTAACCTGCAATCTCCTTACTGACCTCTCCGCCCCCACCCCACTCCGGCCTATCACCCTCATCTTGACCTCCTTCCACCTATCACACCTCCATTGCCCCTCCCCCCAAGTCCCTCCTCCTTTCCTTTTATCTTAGCCTGCTGGACACACCTTCCTCATTCCTGAAGAAGGGCTCATACCTGAAACGTTGAATTTCCTGCTCCTTGGATGTTGCCTGACCTGCTGCACTTTTCCAGCAACACATTTTTCATCAGTGTACATGGACTCCAAGATCCCTCTGCACATCCACACTACCAAGAATCTTTCCATCGACCCACTACTCCGGAATAATGACCCAGGAGCATCCGGAATAAGGTGGGTGAGCTTGCAGCATGGGTTGGTACCTGGGACTTCGATGTTGTGGCCATTTCGGAGACATGGATAGAGCAGGGACAGGAATGGTTGTTGCAGGTTCCAGGATTTAGATGTATCAGTAAGAACAGTGAAGATGGTAAGAGAGGGGGAGGTGTGGCATTGTTGGTCAAGGACAGTATTACAGTTACAGAAAGGATGTTAGGGGACTTGTCTACTGAGGTAGTATGGGCTGGGGTTAGAAGCAAGAAAGGAGAGGTCACCCTGTTGGGAGTTTTCTATAGGCCTCTGAATAGTTCCAGAGATGTAGAGGTGAGGATAGCAAAGATGATTCTGGATAGGAGTGACAGAGACAGGGTTGTTGTCATGGGGGACTTCAACTTTCCAAACATTGACTGGGAACACTGTAGTACGAGTACTATAGATGGGTCAGGTTTTGTCCAGTGTTTGCAGGAGGGCTTCCTGACACAGTATGTAGACAGGTCGACAAGGGGTGTAGCCACATTAGATTTGGTACTGGGTAATGAGCCCAGCCAGGCGTTAGACTTGGAAGTAGGTGAGCACTTTGGTGATAGCGATCACAATTCTGTTATGTTTACTTTAGTGATAGAAAGGGATAGGTGTATACCACTGGGCAAGAGTTACAGCTGGGGGAAAGGCAATTACAATGCGATTAGGCAAGATTTAGGAAGCATAGGATGGGGAAGGAAACTGCAGGGGATGGGCACATTAGAAATGTGGAGCTTATTCAAGGAAAAGCTCCTGTGTGTCCTGGATAAGTATGTACCTGTCAGGCAGGGAGGAAGCTTAGAGCACAGGAACTGTGGTTTACGAAGGAAGTGGAATCTCTGATCAAGAGGAAGAAGGCGGCTTATGTTAGGATGAGATGTGAAGGCTCAGTTAGGGCGCTTGAGGGTTACAAGGTAGCCAGGAAAGACCTAAAGAGAGAGCTCAGAAGAGCCAGGAGGGAACATAAGAAGTTGTTGGCGGATAGGATCAGGGTAAACCCTAAGGCTTTCTATAGGTATTTAAGGAATAAAAGAATGACAAGAGTAAGATTAGGTCCAATCAAGGATAGAGTGGGAAGTTGTGTGTGGAGTCAGAGGAGATAGGGAAAGCACTAAGTGAATATTTTCCGACAGTATTCACTCTAGAAAACGACAATGTTGTCGAGGGGAATACTGAGATACAGGCTACCAGACTAGGTGGGATTGAGGTTCACAAGGAAGAGGAAATCCTGCAGAGTTTGAAAATAGATAAGTCCCCTGGGCCGGATGGGATTTATCCTAGGATCCTCTGGGAAGTCAGGGAGGAGATTGCCGAGCCTTTGGCATTGATCTTTAAATTGTCATTGTCTACAGGAATAGTGCCAGAAGACTGGAGGATAGCAAATGTGGTTCCCCTGTTCAAGAAGGGGAGTAGAGACAATCCTGGTAACTATAGACCAGTGAGCCTCACTTCAGTTATTGGTAAAGTGTTGGAAAAGGTTATAAGAGATAGGATTTATAACCATCTAGAAAGGAATAATTTGATTTGGGATAGTCAGCACGGTTTTGTGAAGGGTAGGTCGTGCCTCACAAACCTTATTGAGTTCTTTGAGAAAGTGACCAAACAGGTGGATGAGAGTAAACCGGTTGCTGTGGTGTATGTGGATTTCAGCAAGGTGTTCGATAAGGTTCCCCACAGTGGGCTATTGTACAAAATGCAGAGGAATGGGATTGTGGGAGATATAGCAGTTTGGATCAGTAATTGGCTTGCTGGAAGAAGACAGAGGGTGGTGGGTGATGGGAAATATTCATCCTGGTGTCCAGTTACCAGTGGTGTACCGCAAGGGTCAGTGTTAGGTCCACTGCTGTTCGTCATTTTTATAAACGACCTGGATGAGGGCGTGGAAGGGTGGGTTAGTAAATTCACAGATGACACTAAGGTCGGTGGAGTTGTGGATAGTGACGAAGGATGTTGTAGGTTACAGAGAGACATAGATAAGCTGCAGAGCTGGGCTGGGAGGTGGCAAATGGAGTTTAATGCGGACAAGTGTGAGGTGATTCACTTTGGTCGGAGTAACCGGAATGCAGAGTACTGGGCTAATGGTAAGATTCTTGGTAGTGTAGATGAGCAGAGAGGTCTCGGTGTCCAGGTACACAGCTCCCTGAAAGTTGCCACCCAGACTGACAGGGTTGTTAAGAAGGCATACAGTGTTTTAGCTTTTATTAATAGAGGGATCGAGTTCTGGAACCATGAGGTTACGCTGCAGCTGTACAAAACTCTGGTACGGCCCCACTTGGAGTATTGTGTACAGTTCTGGTCACCGCATTATAAGAAGGATGTGGAAGCTTTGGAAAGGGTGCAGAGGAGATTTACTGGGATGTTGCCTGGTATGGAGGGAAGGGCTTACGAGGAAAGGCTGAGGAACTTGAGGCTGTTTTCGTTGGAGAGAAGAAGGTTGAGAGGTGACTTAATAGAGACATACAAGATAATCAGAGGGTTAGATAGGGTGGACAGGGAGAGCCTTTTTCCAAGTATGGGGACGGTGAGCACAAGGGGACATAGCTTTAAATTGAGGGGTGATAGATATAGGACAGATGTCAGAGGTAGTTTCTTTACTCAGAGAGTAGGAGGGATGTAGACTCACCAACTTTAAGGGCATTTAAATGGTCATTGGGTAAACATATGGATGTACATGGAATAGTGTAGGTTAGATGGGCTTCAGGTTGGTATGACAGGGTGGCACAACATCGAGGGCCGAAGGGCCTGTACTGTGCTGTAATGTTCTATGTTCTATAATCTCACTGACACATGCTGAGGGGGATTGACAGGGTCAATACTGAGAGGAAGGTTCCCCTCATGGGAGAGAGTCTGGGACCTGAGGGTCTCAGCTCAGGATAAAGGGGCAGCCATTTTAGACGGAGATGAGGAGGAATGTTTTCTGTCAGAGGGTTGTGAGTCTTTGTAACTCCTTCCCACCGAGAGCTGTGGGGGCAGAGTCCATGCGGATTTTTAAGGCCCACATGGATAGATTATTGCTCAGTTGGAAATCAAGAGCGACAGGGAAAGGGCAAGGAAATGGATGTGAGAGAAGTCGGATTGGCCACAGTCCTGTCAAAGGCAGGGCTGGCTCGAGGGGCTGAATGGCCTCTTCCTGTTTCTCATTCTGACTGTGTTATAGGTTTCTGAGATCGGCTCACTGGTTAATAACGCCCAGTCTCCTCTCCGCCTCCTTATTTACATCAGCTACCTAACAACGTGTAGGAAGTGTTCCCGAGGTTCGAGAATCCTGGAAGGTGGCCATATTCCCAGTTACTCTGGGATGGAGATTAGCGGGTATTCGGCATTAATCAGTGTTTCCCACTGGTTACAGATTTCCTTCAGTTCCTCCCTGTCACTAAACCCCGTCGTTTCGGGGACATTATTCTGACCCTCCTTTGTGAAAACAGAGACAATGCCTCAGGCACTTCCCAGTTTCTCACCGGGAGGGACAGGATTTGTCTTCCCCAATCTTTTTCTTTTTACAAACCTGTTATCGTCAGGTTTATCTTCCCCTCAAACTTGCTCTCAATGTCTAATTTCTCTTCCTTCATCCATTCCTTGGTCCTCCTTTGCTGAATTCTCACCTTTTCCCAATTCCCAGTTATGTGGGCGGCACGGTGGCACAGTGGTTAGCACTGCTGCCTCACAGCGCCAGGGACCCGGGTTCAATTCCCGACTCAGGCGACCGACTGTGTGGAGTTTGCACGTTCTCCCCGTGTCTGCGTGGGTTTCCTCCCACAGTCCAAAGATGTGTGGGTCAGGTGAATTGGCCATGCTAAATTGCCCGTAGTGTTAGGTAAGGGGCAAATGTATGGGGGGGTTGCCGCTTCGGCGGGTCGGTGTGGACTTGTGGGGCCGAAGGGCCTGTTTCCACACTGTAAGTAATCTAATCTAATCTCAGGTCTGTGGGGACTTTTTCCCCCTGGTCATTCCATACAGCTCTTCCTTGGATCTGAGACAATCTCCGGTTTCTCTGTCGGTCTCTGCTTGGCCACTCTTCCTGGTTCACGCTCGTCAGGAAAGACCATTTTCTGTTGTTCACCCTGTGCCCTCTCAATCTCTGCCGTTGCCTTCTGCTCCGGGACCCTCCTTCAGTCCCCATCATGTTTCGGTCGCTCTCTCCCAAGGACCCTCCCTCAGCTGAATTGTCAGTTATTCCTTTCTCATTACCCAGTCCCCAGTCGAGGATGGCCTGGTCTCTAGTTAGTTCCTCAACGTGCTGATCCCGAAAACCATCCTGTACACATTCCAGGACTGATTGGATTTGCCCAATCGATGTGCAGATTAAAGTCACTCAATCC
>NC_083401.1:1387636-1405136 GCF_020745735.1 Hemiscyllium ocellatum | reverse complement strand
GTGTGAGGATAGTGAATGGGTGTGTAATGTGGTAGTGTGTGAGGTTAGTGAATGGGTGTGTAATGTGGTAGTGTGTGAGGTTAGTAAATAGGTGTGTTATCTGTGAGAGTGTGAAATTGGTGAACGGGTGTGTTACCTGTGGGTGTGTGTTTAGTGATGTGAAGCTGTCATCTGTGAGTGTAAGTGTGAGTGTCTCATTAGTGAATGAGTGTGTTGTCAGTGAGTGTGAGATTAGTGAATGGGTGTGTAATGTGGTAGTGTGTGAGGTTAGTGAATGGGTGTGTAATGTGGTAGTGTGTGAGGATAGTGAATGGGTGTGTAATGTGGTAGTGTGTGAGGTTAGTGAATGGGTGTGTAATGTGGTAGTGTGTGAGGTTAGTGAATGGGTGTGTAATGTGGTAGTGTGTGAGGTTAGTGAATGGGTGTGTAATGTGGTAGTGTGTGAGGATAGTGAATGGGTGTGTAATGTGGTAGTGTGTGAGGTTAGTGAATGGGTGTGTAATGTGGTAGTGTGTGAGGTTAGTGAATGAGTGTGTAATGTGGTAGTGTGTGAGATTAGTGAATGAGTGTGTAATGTGGTAGTGTGTGAGATTAGTGAATGAGTGTGTAATGTGGTAGTGTGTGAGGTTAGTGAATGGGTGTGTAATGTGGTAGTGTGTGAGATTAGTGAATGGGTGTGTAATGTGGTAGTGTGTGAGGTTAGTGAATGAGTGTGTAATGTGGTAGTGTGTGAGGTTAGTGAATGGGTGTGTAATGTGGTAGTGTGTGAGATTAGTGAATGGGTGTGTAATGTGGTAGTGTGTGAGGTTAGTGAATGAGTGTGTAATGTGGTAGTGTGTGAGGTTAGTGAATGGGTGTGTAATGTGGTAGTGTGTGAGGATAGTGAATGGGTGTGTAATGTGGTAGTGTGTGAGGTTAGTGAATGAGTGTGTAATGTGGTAGTGTGTGAGGTTAGTGAATGGGTGTGTAATGTGGTAGTGTGTGAGGTTAGTGAATGGGTGTGTAATGTGGTAGTGTGTGAGGATAGTGAATGAGTGTGTAATGTGGTAGTGTGTGAGGATAGTGAATGGGTGTGTAATGTGGTAGTGTGTGAGGTTAGTGAATGGGTGTGTAATGTGGTAGTGTGTGAGGTTAGTGAATGAGTGTGTTATCTGTGAGTGTGTGAAATTAGTGAATGGGTGTGTTATCTGTGAGTGCGAGTGTGAGATTAGTGAGTGGGTCTGCTATCTGTGAGTGCGAGTGTGTGATTAGTGAATGGGTGTGTTGTCTTTGAGTGTGTGTGTGTGATTAGTGAGTGGATGTGTAATCTCTGAGTGTGGGTCAGTGAGATTAGTGAATGGGTGTGTTACCTGAGAGTGTGTGTTTGTGAGATTAATGAATTGAACATAGAACATAGAACAGTACAGCACAGAATAGGCCCTTCAGCCCACGATGTTGTGCTGACCACTGACCCTCATGTATGCACCCTCATATTTCTGTGACCATATGCATGTCCAGTAGTCTCTTAAATGTCCCAATGACCTTGCTTCCACAACTGCTGCTGGCAACGCATTCCATATTCTCACAACTCTCTGTGTAAAGAACCCGCCGCTGACATCCCCTCTATACTTTCCTCCAACCAGCTGAAAGCTATGACCCCTCGTGTTAGTCATTTCTGCCCTGGGAAATAGTCTCTGGCTATCGACTCTACCTATGCCTCTCATTATCTTGTTTACCTCAATTAGGTCCCCTCTCCCCCTCCTTTTCTCCAATGAAAAAACTCCGAGCTCAGTCAACCTCTCCTCATAAGATAAGCCCTCCATTCCAGGCAGCATCCTGGTAAACCTCCTCTGATCCCTCTCCAAAGCATCCACATCTTTCCTATAATAGGGCGACCAGAACAGGACGCAGTATTCCAAGTGCGGTCTAATCAAAGTGTTATAGAGCTGCAACAAGATCTCACGACTCTTAAACTCAATCCCCCTGTTAATGAAAGCCAAAACACCATATGCTTTCTTAACAACCCTGTCCACTTGGGTGGCCATTTTAAGGGATCTATGTACCTGCACACCAAGATCCCTCTGTTCCTCCACACTGCCAAGAATCCTATCCTTAATCCTGTACTCAGCTTTCAAATTCAACCTTCCAAAATGCATCACCTCGTATTTATCCAGGTTGAACTCCATCTGCCACCTCTCAGCCCATCTCTGCATCCTGTCAATGTCCTGCTGCAGCCTACAACAGCCCTCTATACTGTCAACGACACCTCCAACCTTTGTGTCATCTGCAAACTTGCTGACCCATCCTTCAATCCCCTCATCCAAGTCATTAATAAAAATTACAAACAGTAGAGGCCCAAGGACAGAGCCCTGTGGAACACCACTCTCCACAGAGTTTGTTATCTGTGAGTGTGAGTGTGAGATTAGTGAATGGGTGTGTTATCTGTGAGTGTGAGTGTGAGATTAGTGAATGGGTGTGTTATCTGTGAGTGTGAGTGTGAGATTAGTGAACGGGTGCAGTTCTGAATTGGTTAACTGAGCTTTCCTCTGGGGGGAAGTGTTGGATTGATTCTCTGGTGTGGTTTGCCCCTCTCCCTCCCTCCCCCAGAGAAAGGCCATTCCTGCCCTGAACATCACTGGGGTGCTATCCTTGTGAATGATGTCATTGGCCTGTCTTGTCATCTCACTCTGACCTCTCAGTCGTTGATGTGGAGGATGAAGCGAGATCTCGCTGTAGTGTTTCTGACGTCCCTCCTCTTACACCTCACTAAAGGTATGTGACTACCGTCCCGAACATCGGTATAGAAGCAGAGAGACACTGACCAGTAGCTGGCCATTCAGCCCCTCAGCGCCTCCTCCTTTCACAGCTGGTCTTGTATCTTGGGGAATGGAACTATTCCGTCTCCCACCTTCCACCTGAAGCTGAGAGACGTAAACCCATCATGGCACAGCTTAGAGTTTCAGGATAATTCACTGAAACATTGAAATAAAAGTCTCATGAAAACAACTTACAAAGTTTGCGGAAAGCCCCATCTGTATCAGTCATGCCTCAGGGACGGAATCTATCAGCCTGGCCTGCTCAGGTCTGTACGTGACTCCAGGCCCCCATAGCAATGGGGGTCCCTCCCACCTGCCTTTTGTGAACAGAGTGGCCTGATATGGCCATTTTCTGGATAATGAAGGGATGGGAAGGACATTAAAGCACAAATCCGGGATTAAAACAAAGGGAGCCTCCCCCAACACCCACGTTCCCATCCCATGGAGATTTCTGTGTTCATCTCCTAATGAACATACTCAAAATCCCCAGTGACAATTAAATATTTCCGAAATTCCCAGTGTCAATTAAATATTCCCGAAATAACCAGTGTCAATTAAATCCTCCTGAAATCCCCAGAATCAATTAAATATTCCCAAAATCTCCAATGTCAATTAAATCCTCCCGAAATCCACAGTGACAATTAAATATTCCCAAACTCCACAGTGACAATTAAATATTCCCGAAATCCCCTGACTCAATTAAATATTCCCAAAATCCCCAATGACAATTAAATATTCCCGAAGTCCCCAGTGACAATTAAACATTCCAGAAATTCCCAGCATCAATTAAATCCTCCCGAAATCCCCACTGTCAATTAAATATTCCCGAAATTACCAGTGTCAATTAAATCCTCTGGAAATCCCAGGCTCAATTAAATATTCCCGAAATCCCCAGTGACAATTAAATCCTCCCAAAATCCCCAGTGACAATTAAATATTCCCGAAATCTCCGGTGACAATAAATATTCCCGAAATCCCCAGTGTCAATTAAATTCTCCCGAAATCCCCAATGTCAATTAAATATTCCCGAAATCTGCAGTGACAATTAAATACTCCCAAAATCTCCAGTGACAATTAAATATTCCCGAAATCCCCAATGTCAATTAAATATTCCCAAAATCCCCAGTGACAATTAAATATTCCCGAAAACCCCAATGTCAATTAAATCCTCCCGAAATCCCCAGTGACAATTAAATATTCCCGAAATTCCCAGTCTTAATTACATATTCCTGAAATCCCCAGTGACAATTAAATATTCCCGAAATCCCCGCTGTCAATAAAATTCTCCCGAAATCCCCAATGTCAATTAAATATTCCCGAAATTTCCAGCGTCAATTAAATCCTCCTGAAATCCCCAGGGTCAATTAAATATTCCCGAAATCCCCAGTGACAATTAAATATTCCTGAAATTCCCAGTGACAATTAAATCCTCCCGAAATCCCCAATGTCAATTAAATATTCCCGAAATCCCCAGTCTCAATTACATATTCCTGTAATCCCCAATGTCGATTAAATCCTCCTGAAAACCCTAGGGTCAATTAAATATTCCCGAAATCCCCAGCGACAATTAAATCCTCCCGAAATTCCCAGTGACAATCAAATATTCCTGAAATTCCTAGTGTTAATTAAATATTCGAGTAAAAAGTGAAGTCTGCAGATGCTGGAGATCAGAGCTGAAAATGTGTTGCTGGTTAAAGCACAGCAGGTCAGGCAGCATCCAAGGAGCAGGAAAATCGACGTTTCGGGCCAGAGCCCTTCATCAGGAATGAGGAGAGGGTGCCCGGCAGGCTAAGATAAAAGTAGGGAGGAGGGACTAGGGGGAGGGGCGATGGAGGTGGGATAGGTGGAAGGAGGTCAAGGTGAGGGTGATAGGCCGGAGTGGGGTGGGGGCGGAGAGGTCAGGAAGAGGATTGCAGGTTAGGAGGGCGGTGCTGAGTTGAGGGAACCGACTGAGACAAGGTGGGGGGAGGGGAAATGAGGAAGCTGGAGAAATCTGAGTTCATCCCTTGTGGTTGGAGGGTTCCCAGGCGGAAGATGAGGCGCTCCTCCTCCAACCGTCGTGTTGTTATGGTCTGGCGATGGAGGAGTCCAAGGACCTTGGTGGAGTGGGAGGGAGAGTTAAAGTGTTGAGCCACGGGGTGGTTGGGTTGGTTGGTCTGGGTGCCCCAGAGGTGTTCCCTGAAACGTTCCGCAAGTAGGCGGCCCATCTCCCCAATATAGAGGAGGCCACATTGGGTGCAGCGGATGCAATAGATGATGTGTGTGGAGGTACAGGTGAACTTGTGGCGGATATGGAAGGATCCCTTGGGGCCTTGGAGGGAAGTGAGTGTGGAGGTGTGGGCGCAAGTTTTACATTTCCTGCGGTTGCAGGGGAAGGTGCCGGGGGTGGAGGTTGGGTTGGTGGGGGGTGTGGATCTGACGAGGGAGTCACGGAGGGAGTGGTCTTTGCGGAACGCTGATAGGGGAGGGGAGGGAAATATATCCTTGGTGGTGGGGTCCGTTTGGAGGTGGCGGAAATGACGGCGGATGATACGTTGTATGCGCAGGTTGGTGGGGTGGTAGGTGAGAACCAGTGGGGTTCTGTCTTGGTGGCGGTTGGAGGAGCGGGGCTCAAGGGCGGAGGAGCAGGAAGTGGAGGAGATGCGGTGGAGGGCATCGTCGATCACGTCTGGGGGGAATCTGCGGTCCTTGAAGAAGGAGGCCATCTGGGCTGTGCGGTGTTGGAACTGGTCCTCCTGGGAGCAGATGCGGCGGAGACGAAGGAATTGGGAATATGGGATGGCGTTTTTACAGGGGGCAGGGTGGGAGGAGGTGTAGTCCACGTAGCTGTGGGAGTCAGTCGGTTTATAGTAAATGTCTGTGAGAGACCTCTCCGTCGGATATGTGGAACAGTCCATCTTCCGCAACTACACTGGCACCACCCCCCACCTTTTCCTCCGCTACATCGATGACTGTATCGGCGCTGCCTCGTGCTCACATGAGGAGGTTGAACAGTTCATCCACTTTACCAACACCTTCCACCCCGACCTCAAATTCACCTGGACTGTCTCAAATTTCCTGTTCCTTGGATGCTGCCTGAGCTGCTGCGCTTTAACCAGCAACACATTTTCAGCGTTAATTAAATCCTCCCGAAATCCCCAGGCGCTCTGGGAACTGGTACCCTGGGATCTGGTGCTCTGGGATCTGGCGCTCTGGGATCTGGCGCTCTGGGATCTGGTACCCTGGGATCTGTTACCCTGGGATATGGTGCTCTGGGATCTGGCGCTCTGGGATCTGGCGCTCTGGGATCTGGTACCCTGGGATCTGGTGCTCTGGGATCTGGCGCTCTGGGATCTGGTACCCTGGGATATGGTGCTCTGGGATCTGGTGCCCTGGGATCTGGCGCTCTGGGATCTGGTGCCCTGGGATATGGTGCTCTGGGATCTGGTGCCCTGGGATCTGGTGCTCGGGGATCTGGGATCTGACCTGTTGTCTTTCTTGCCCTAGGAGTGGATTACGGAGAGTTGCGTCTGAGCGGTGGGCGATTACCCAGTGAGGGTCGGGTGGAGATTTATTACAATGGGGAATGGGGTACAGTCTGTGATGATAACTGGGATATCGCTGACGCTCACGTGGTGTGTCGCAGTCTGGGATACATCAATGCAACCGAAGCTACCATCGGAGGCATCTTCGGATCAGGTACATCATCGGGTGTGGGAGTTGGAGGGGGAGGGGGGAGGGGGACGGGGAAGGGGAGGGGGAGGGGGGAGGGGGTCAGGACGCAGGGGATTCCAAACAGCAATTCATTCTGTACTTCAACACCCATCCCCCCGGCCAATCAACCCCCACGCCCTCCCCCGACCAATCAACCCTCACCCTCCCCATGACCAATCAAGACCCACCCTCACAATGACCAGTCAACACCCAACACACCCCTGACCAATCAACACCCACCACCTTCCTGACCAATCAACATCCACCACCCACCTGACCAATCAACACCCACAACATCCCTGACCAATCAACTCCCACCCTCCCCCCGACCAATCAACTCCACCCTCCCCCCCGACCAATCAACACCCACCCTCCCCCTGACCAATCAACACCCACCCTCCCCCTGACCAATCAACACCCACCCTACCCCTGACCAATCAACACCCACCACTCTCCTGACCTATCAACACCCACTAGCCCCCCGACCAATCAACACACAATCCCCCTGACCAATCAACACCCACCCTCCCCCTGACCAATCAGTACCCACCATACCCCTGACCAATCAACACTCACCCTCTCCCCGACCAATCAACATCCACCACCCCCTGACCAATCAACACCCCCTGCCCCGACCAATCAGCACAAACCATTCCCCTGACCAATCAACACCCACCCACCCCTGACCAATCAACACCCACCCTCCCCCAGACCAATCAACACCCACACTCCCCCTGACCAATCAACACCCACCCTACCCCTGACCAATCAACACCCACCACTCCCCTGACCAATCAACACCGACCCTCCCCCTGACCAATCAACTCACACCCTCCCCCTGACCAATCAACACCCACCCTCCCCCTGACCAATCAACCCACACCCTCCCCCTGACCAATCACCAACCACCCTCCCCTGACCAATCAACACACACCCTCCCCCTGACCAATCAACACCCACCATCCCCCAGACCAATCAGCACCCACCCTCCCTGACCAATCAACACCCACCATCCCCCTGACCAATCAGCACCCACCCTCCCCCTGACCAATCAATACCCACCATCCCCCTGACCAATCAACACCCACCCTCCCCGACCAATCAACACCCACCATCCCCCTGACCGATCAACACCCACCCTCCCCGACCAATCAACACCCACCCTCCCCCTGACCAATCAACACCCACCCTGCCCCGATCAATCAACACCCACCACTCCCTGACCAATCAACACTCACCCCCCAACCAATCAACACCCACCATTCGTCTGACCAATCAACACCCACCATCCCCTTGACCAATCAACACCCACCACATCCCTGACCAATCAACACCCACCCTCCCCCTGACCAATCAACACCCACCATCCCCTTGACCAATCAACACTCACCCTCCCCCTGACCAATCAACACCCACCATTCCTCTGACCATCAACACCCACCATCCCCTTGACCAATCAACACTCACCCTCCCCCTGACCAATCAACACGCACCCTCCCCCGACCAGTCAACACCCACCACATCCCTGACCAATCAACACCCACCCTACCCCTGACCAATCAACACCAGCACCCTCCTGACCAATCAACACCCACAACGTCCCTGACCGATCAACACCCACCACGTCCCTGACCAATCAACACCCACCATCCCCCTGACCAATCAACACCCATCATCCCCCTGATCAATCAACACCCACCACACCTGACCAATCATCACCCACCCTCCCCCTGACCAATCAACACCCACCATCCCTCAGCCCAATCAGCACCCACCCTCCCCCTGCCCAAGTTTGCCCTGCTGTCCTGTGCCCCCGTCAGTGCTGGGGAGGTATCAGTGGTCAGTGTTTCAGTGACAAGTGTGGAGTTTCTTTTAGAACATCGAAACCGTTCCCCTCTCACCTTGAAAGTGTGACGTCTCGTTATTGAATCCTTCACCCTGGGAAAAAGCTTGTCTCTATCCACCCTGCCTATACCCTTCATGATTTTGTAAACCTCAATCAGGTCCCCCCTCAATCTCCTTTTTTCTAGTGAAAACAAACCTAACCTACTCAACCTCTCTTCATCGCTAGCACCTTCCATACCAGGCAACATCCTCGTAAACCTTCTCTGTACCCTCTCCAAAGGGTCCACATCCTTTTGGTAATGTGGTGACCAGAACTGTACACAGTATTCTAAATGCGGCCGAACCAATGTCTTGTACAATGTTAACACGACCTGCCAGCTCTTATACTCAATACCCCGTCCAATGAAGGCAAGCATATTATATGCCTTCTTGACCACTCTATCCACCTGTGCAGCAACCTTCAGGGTACAATGGACCTGCACTCCCAGATCTCTCTGTATGTCATGACTTTTCCATTTACTGTATACAGTAGTTTGCTCTGGAATTTGATCTTCCCAAAATGCATCACCTCACATTTGCCTGGATTGAACTCCATCTGCCACGTCTCTGCCCAACTCTCCAGCCTATCTATATCCTCCCGTATTCTCTGACAGTCCCTTATGCTTTCTGCTACTCCACCAATCTTTGTGTCATCTGCAAACTTGCTGATCATACCAACAGTGCCCTCTTCCAGATCATTTATGTATATTATAAATGGCAGTGGCCCCAACACTGACCCCTGGGGAACACCCACTGGGCACCTTTCTCCATTTCGAGAAACTCCCTTCAACTACTACTCTCTGTCTCCTGTTGCTCAACCAGTTCTTCATCCACCTGCTAGAACACCCTGCACACCATGTGATTTCACTTTCTCCATTAGTCTACCAGTGGGAAGCTTATCAAACACTTACTAAAGTCCATGTATATGACATCAACAGCCCTTCCTTCATCTATCGACTTTTCACCTCTTCAAAGTTGGTAAGACATGACCTTCCCTGCACAAAACCATGTTGCCTAAGGCAGATGAGCCTGTTTTCTTCCAAATGTAAATAGATCCTATATCTCGGTATCTTCTCCAGCAACGTCTCTCCCATTGATGTCAGGCTCGCCAGTATAAAATTACCTGGATTATCCCTGCTACCCTTCTTAAATCAGCAGACAACATTAGCAATTTTCTAATCCTCTGGAACCTTGCCCGCGTTCAAGGATGCTGCAAAGATATCTGTTAAGGCGGCAGCTATTTCCTCTCTGGCTTCCCTCAGTAGCCTGGGATAGATCCCATCTGGACCTGGGGACTTCTAGAATATCCAACACTTCCTCCCTCCTTATGCCAACTTGACTTAGAGTAAACAAAAATCCGTCCCTAACTTCAACATCAGCTATGTCCCTCTGCTCGGTGAATACCAACGCAAAGTACTCATAAAGAATCTCATCCATTTTCTCTGACACTACACATAACTTCCCTCCTTTGTCCTTGAGTGGGCTAACTCTTTCTCTTGCTCCTTATATACGAATAAAAGGTTTTGGGATTTTCCTTAAACCTGCTTGCTTAAGATATTTCATGACCCCTTTTAGCCCTCTTAATTCCTCGTTTCAGATTGGTCCTACTTTCCTGATGAAGAACTTTTGCCCAAAACGTTGATTTTCCTGCTCCTCGGATGCTGCCTGACCTGCTGTGCTTTTCCAGCGCCTCTCTGATCTAAACTCTGGTTTCTAGCAACTGCAGTCCTCACTTTCGCCTACTTTCCTGATATTCTTCCAAAGCTTCGTCTGTTTTCAGTCGCCTAGACCTTATGTATGCTTCTTTTTCCCTCTTAGCAAGTCTCAAAATTTCACCTGTCATCCATGGTTCCCTAATCTTTCCATTTCTATCCCTCATTTACACAGGAACAGATCTCTCCTGAACTCTAATTAACCTCTCTTTAGGATCCTCCCTCATATTGAATACAGATTTCCTTCTAACAGCTGCTCCCAGTCCATGTTCCCCAGCTCCTGCTGAATGTAGTGCCCTCTTGACCATTTATGTGGGAGATCCAGGACAGGTTATTGGTTATTGACACGTCTGGGAAGCTAACACTCTTGACCCTTTCCACTTTAGCTCCGTTGATGTAGGGAGGGGTGTGCCCTCCTTTTGTCCTACACTTGCTGACATTGAGAGCGAGGTTGTTATCATTCTAGCCTCTATCTCCATCCCTGTACTCGGACTCACCATCCCACCACAGTGCTATCGTCAGCTCATTTGTAAACGCTGTTCATTTGGAATTTGACTGCACAGTCCTGGGGGTAATAGTGGGGGCTGGGAACACATCCTTGGGGAGGGGGAGGGGGCTCCAGTGTTGAGGGTCCTGGTGGAGGAGGTGCTGTTGTCTACCCTCACTGCCTGCGGTCTGTGGGTCAGGAAGCTACAGGGGGTGGGGGGCGGAGCTGAGACCAAGGTCCCGGAGTTTTGAGATCAGTCTGGAGGGGATGATGGTGCTGAAGGTGGAACTGGAGTCAATGAGCAGGAATCTGGTGTTCTTGTTTCAGGGATGAGTGCAGGGTGAGGGAAACAGCATCCACTGGGGACCTGTTACAACAGTCGGTATATTGTAGGGGATCGAGGCAGGGGGAGACTGGAGTCAATGTGGACCATGACCAGCCAATCGAAGCACTTCATGGAGGTCCAAGCCACTGGGTGGCAGTCATTAAGGCAGATTGCATGTGCTTCCTTAGGTCCTGGGATGACAGTGATGGTCTGGAAGCAGGGAGGGAGAGGTTGGAGATGTCAGTGAATCCCTCTGCCAGCTGGTTCACACAGGATCGAAGGGCATGGTCGGAGGCTCCCTCTGGGCCTGTCCCTTTCCTTGGGTTGTCTCCCAGGAAGACCGATCTGACGTCTGCAGTGGTTACCGAGGGAACAGGTGTGTCCGGGTCAGTGGGGACAGCTGACACCGTGACACTGGCATTCTGCTCAGAGACAGTATTGAATACATGGAGCATGTCTCCCAGGAAGACCGATCTGATGCCTGCAGTGGTGATGGAGGGGCAGGTGGTACCTCCCAGCGTAGGGGAGGGACATGTCAGGGTCTGCTATCTCACGCTGCTTCATGTTGTAGCTGTTATGTTGTGTAGGCCTTGCTGCAGGTGATGGTGTCCATCACGTTGGTTTGGAACCCTACCCTGGCCCCGTACTGCCCCTTGGCATCTCTAATGGCTCATGAGGCCACCTTCTCCCACCTCCAACAAGCCCCCACCCACCTGTACCCGCTATGCTGGTCTGTTACCCTCCCCAAATTCCTTCATACTTGGCCCCGTACTGCCCCTTGGCATCTCTGATGGCTGTGCGGAGGTCATATCTGGATTTTTTGTCAGCCTGGGTCACCTGCCTTGAATACTGTCATCAGGAGGGAGTGGATTTCCTGGTACATCCAGGGTTTCCCGTTGGGAACACCGGGATTGATTTTTCTGGTACGCAGCCCCCCACACACCTGTTAGTGAAGGTCAGTCGTGGTCTGGTGTACTTGTCTTGCTGATTGAGTGAATATAATCCCGTCCACTGACTCCACACAGTCAAAGAGAAGCTCCTCTGTCTCCTCAGACCAACACTGTCTGGCTTTTTGAGAAGGATCCTCCCTTTTCAGCTTTAATTTCTGAGTTGGGAGGAGGAACACGATGCTGTGACCCGACTTTCCAAAGGGTGTGCAGGGAACGGAACGGAACGGAATGGTCAGCATCTTCGTTACAAATCCCTCTCCACCAGGTTACACTCCAACAGGGTTATTTGGAAGCTCTGGCTTTCGGAGGGACTGGACAATGAAGGGACTCCTCTTGGTGGCAGCTGGGAATCAGGGAATTTTTGCAGGTGGTGTAGCGGTGCTCCGTACTGTGGGAAATGGTCAGTGGGACGTTGACAGACCCTCCTCCCCGGAGGGTGGCCTATTTGAAACCACTGGCCTTGGGGAATAAGGTCTCGGGGAATTTTGTCTTCAGCGGTGATGTAAATGTCATCCGATCCACAAGTTGTGGTGTGTACACAGCTGACAGGGTGGCAGGGGTGAACCTGTGTGGCACTGAGAAGGGTTGGCATTTCACTGTAAGGGGAGCAACGGCTCACCAGGGTTCGCCATGTCTGAGCATCAGAAGTTGTTGATTTGCCTGACCCGTGGATGGTGTACAGTGTGTGTGATGTATGGACAACACAGTCCGGAATGGCAGAAGTGGGCCATGTCTCTGTCATTCAGAGTACACAGCAGTCTGCCGGTCTGCCAGTCTAAATACATGCCTCCGAGTTTGGGACATTTCAACTCGGGGCAAAAGATTCCAACCGCCAATCCTATCCATGTATCTCACAATTTTATGGACTTCATTTACATCTCCCCTGAACCTCCGCCACAACCTGAGTTTTCCCAGCTTCTCCTTGTCGCTCTAATCCAGGCAGCATCCTGGGAAATCTCTCCTGCACCCTTTCCAAAACCTCCACATCCTTCCTGTCAGAACTGAACACAATACTCCAAGTGTGGCCTAACCAAAGCCTGATGAAGCTACAACATGAATCCTGTCTCCTGTACTCAATTCCCTGACCCAGTATGCCATCTACCTTCTTTATTATCGGATGGATCCCTCTGTATATTAATGCAGTTCAGGGTCCTGTCATTAACTGGACACTTTTGTTAACATGTCATCGCCCAAGATGTGATCTCTTGACATGTTCAGCACCTCACACCTTCCCAGATTAAACTCCATCTGCCATTTCCCCACCCATATCTGCAGCTGACCTCTGTCCCACGGTATCCTTTGACAATAGAACATAGAACATAGAACATAGAACATAGAAGGATACAGCGCAGTACAGGCCCTTCGGCCCTCGATGTTGCGCCGACCGAATCCTACCTAACCTATACTAGCCCAATAACTTCCAAATGCCTATCCAATGCCCGCTTAAATGACCATAAAGAAGGAGAGTTCACCACTGATACGGGCAGGGCATTCCATGAACTCACAACCCGCTGTGTGAAGAATCTACCCCTAACATCTGTCCTATACCTACCACCCCTTAATTTAAAGCTATGTCCCCTAGTAACACCTGACTCCATTAGCAGGAAAAGGTTCTTAGTATCTACCCTATCTAAACCCCTAATCATCTTATACACTTCTATCAGATCTCCCCTAAACCTTCTCTTCTCCAATGAGAACAGCCCCAAGTGCCTCAGCCTTTCCTCATAAGATTTTCCTACCATTCCAGGCAACATCCTGGTAAACCTCCTCTGCACTCGTTCTAAAGCTTCCACATCCTTCCTATAGTATGGCGACCAAAACTGCACACAATACTCCAGATGAGGCCGCACCAGAGTCTTATACAACTGCAACATGACCTCAGGACTCCGGAACTCAATTCCTCTGCCAATAAAGCCCAGTACACCATATGCCTTCCTCACAGCACTATTTACCTGGGTGGCAACTTTCAGAGATCTGTGTACATGGACACCAAGATCCCTCTGCTCATCCACACTACCAAGTAGCCTACCATTAGCCCAGTAATCCATCATCTTGTTATTCCTACCAAAGTGAACGACTTCGCACTTAGCTACATTGAATTCCATTTGCCACATTTCCGCCCAGCTCTGCAACTTATCTATATCCCGCTGTAACCTACCACTTCCTTCCTCACTATCCACAACTCCACCGACTTTTGTGTCATCCGCAAACTTGCTTACCCAGCTTTCAAGTCCTTCCTCTAGATCATTTATAAAGATAACAAAAAGCAATGGTCCCAAAACAGATCCTTGTGGTACACCGCTAGTAACTGCGCTCCAAGATGAACATAATCCATCAACTACTACCCTCTGTCTCCTTCCAGCCAGCCAATTCCTAATCCAAACCTCTAATGTATCCTCAATGCCATACCTCCGAAGTTTTAGCATTAGCCTACCATGGGGAACCTTATCGAACGCCTTACTAAAATCCATATACACAACATCTACTGCTTTACCCTCATCCACTTCCTTGGTCACCTTCTCAAAGAACTCAATAAGGTTTGTGAGGCACGACCTGCCCTTCACAAAACCATGCTGGCTATCCCTGATCACGTTATTCCTACCCAGATGTTCATAAATCTTATCCCTTACCATTCTCTCTAAGACTTTGCCCACCACTGAAGTCAGACTCACTGGCCTATAGTTGCTAGGGCTATCCCTACTCCCTTTCTTGAACAATGGGACCACATTCGCTATCCTCCAGTCCTCTGGTACTATTCCTGTTGACAACGACGACATAAAAATCCAGGCCAATGGCTCTGCTATCTCCTCCCTAGCTTCCCATAGGATCCTGGGGTAAATGCCATCAGGCCCAGGAGACTTATCTATATTCATCCTTTCCAATATTCCCAAAACCTCTTCCCTGCATATTTCCAGGGCATCCATTCTAATTATTTGTGATTCCATATTCACATCAGCAACCGTGTCCTGTTCCTGAGTGAATACTGAGGAAAAGTACTGATTTAATGTCTCTCCAATCTCCTCCGCCTCCACACACAACTTCCCACTACTATCCTTGACTGGACCGATACCTACCCTAGTCATCCTTTTATTCTTGACATACCTATAGAAAGCCTTTGGGTTTTCCCTAATCCTACCAGCTAAAGACTTTTCATGTCCCCTTCTCGCTTCTCTTAGCTCCCTCTTTAGCTCCTTCCTGGCTACCTTATAACACTCAATCGCCCCTACTGAACCTTCACGCCTCATCTTTACATATGCCGCCTTCTTCCCTTTCACAAGGGACTCCAATTCCTTACTAAACCACGGCTGCCTCACAAGGCCCTTTACACCATGCCTGACTGGTACATACCTATCGAGGACACGCAGTAGCTGCTCCTTGAACACTCCCCACATCTCATTAGTGTTCTTCCCTTGAAGCCTGTTTTTCCAATCCACACATCCTAAGTCATGCCTCACTGCATCATAATTTCCCTGCCCCCAGCTATAGCTCTTGCCCTGCGGCACACGATTATCCCTCTCCATCACTAAAGTAAAAGTCACCGAGTTGTGGTCACTGTCCCCGAAGTGCTCACCTACCTCCAAGTCTAACACCTGGCCTGGTTCATTACCTAGAACCAAATCCAATATAGCCTCCCCTCTTGTTGGCCTGTCGACATATTGTGTCAGGAAACCCTCCTGCACACATTGGACAACTTTCTACACTAACCACAACTCCACCGATCGTTGTATTGTCTGCAAACTCACTAGCCCACCCGTCTACATGTCTATCCAAGACATTGATATCTGTATCTCACAGACAGCAGAGGTCCCAGTACAGATCTCCACCCTGAAACCCACCCTTCCACCGTTACCCCCTGCCTCCCAAGGGCAGGCCGGTTTGGAATCCACACGGCCAGGTCACTGTGGACCCCACACATCTTCATCCTCTGGCAGAGTCTCCCATGAGGGGCCTTGTGGATTTTAGAAACATCTGTGGTGATAAATTAGAGATAACATTTTGGGTCAGCTTTTAGGATGGTGTTCTGAGGAAGGGACACTTAACCCAAAATGTTAACTCTGGTCTCTCTCTCTAAAGACACTGCCAGATCTGCCGAGTTTTTCCAGCAAAATCTGATTTTGTTTCAGATTTCCAGCATCTGCAGTTCATACAGTCATAGAGATGTACAGCACAGAAACAGACCCTTCGGCCCGACCCGTCCATGCTGACCAGATATCCCAACCCAATCTATTCCCACCTGCCAGCACCCGGCCCATATCCCTCCAAACCCTTCCTATTCATATACCCATCCAAATGCCTCTTCAATGTTGTAATTGTATCAGCCTCCACCACTTCCTCTGGCAGCTCATTCCATACACGTAACACCCTCTGTGTGAAAAATGTTGCCCCTTAGGTCTCTTTTATATCTTTCCCCTCTCACCCTAAACCTATGCCCTCTAGTTCTGGACTCCCCGACCCCAGGGAAATATTTTGTCTATTTATCCTATCCATGCCCCTCATAATTTTGTAAACCTCTATAAGGTCACCCCTCAGCCTCCGACGCTCCAGGGAAAACAGCCCCAGCCTGTTCAGCCTCTCCCTGTAGCTCAGATCCTCCAACCCTGGCAACATCCTTGTAAATCTTTTCTGAACTCTTTCAAGTTTCACAACATCTTTCCGATAGGAAGGAGACCAGAATTGCACACAATATTCCAACAGTGGCCTAACCAATGTCCTGTACAGCCGCAACATGACCCTCCCAACTCCTGTACTCAATACTCTGACCAATAAAGGAGTTAAATAAAGGAAAGTCCCCAAGGTTTCATTGATATATAAACGGAACCAGTTGTGATCTCTGATGTTCATCACCAGCAGTCCCCTCCCTCTGCCCCCCCACTCAGCACCATTCCCGGGAGTGGGATAGGGCGGTGTCCCTGGGATGAGGAGGAGGGGTGTAAGTGCTGTCTGTTTCCCCTCCCCCCAGGGTCCGGCTCCATCCTCCTGGACGATGTCCACTGCTCTGGGTATGAATCATCTCTCACACAGTGTCAGAGCGAAGGCTGGAGAATTCACAACTGTCAGCACTCAGAGGACGCAGGAGTTCGCTGTGACCCACGTCAGTGAGGGGGGGGGAGGGGGGGGCAGTGAGGGGGGGGGGGGGGGGCAGTGAGGGGGGCGGGGGGGTCAGTGAGGGGGGGTCAGTGAGGGGGGTCAGTGTGGGGGGGTCAGTGAGGGGGGAGGGGGGTCAGTGAGGGGGGTCAGTGAAGGGGGTCAGTGTGGGGGGGGCAGTGAGGGGGGGCGGGGGGGTCAGTGAGGGGGGGTCAGTGAGGGGGGTCAGTGTGGGGGGGTCAGTGAGGGGGGAGGGGGGTCAGTGTGGGGGGGTCAGTGAGGGGGGTCAGTGAGGGGGGAGCGGGGGTCACAGAGGGGAGAAGGGGGGTTAGTGAGGGGGGAGGCGGGGTCAGTGAAGGGGGAGGGAGGGGGGTCAGTGTGTGTGGGGCAGTGTGGGGGGGTCAGTGTGGGGGGGCAGTGAGGGGGGTTGGGGTCAGTGAGGGGGGAGGGGGGTCAGTGTGGGGGGGGCAGTGTGGGGGGCAGTGAGGGGGGTGGGGTCACTGAGGGGGGAGGGGGGTCAGTGTGGGGGGGTCAGTGTGGGGGGGGGTCAGTGTGGGGGAGGGTGTCTA